>NC_134407.1:153345024-153647138 GCF_038048845.1 Mixophyes fleayi | reverse complement strand
ATGCATGTATAATGTCATCTGATTCAGTTGTGTTCTATAACTCATTTAACTTTTTGTGTATGATCCTTCACTGTTGACAGATATGCTCTAAATTAAAATAAAGAAAGATCTCTGGGGATCTCAGGCCTATTCTTCTGGTGCCAGGAAAGATTTTTGAATCTTGAAAAGTGTGTCTGTCACTTATGTAGCTTTATTTCTCAAGCAAGTCTGGAGGAGCACAGGTATGACACATCAAGCCAGACTCCAAGTCAAGCCACTCACATGGCTAATTTTTAAATCCATCCCTAGTCAGATACATCATCAACATTCATTAGATTTTGTGATAACAGTTTCTTCATTAGAAGCTAATAATTTGTCTTGACTCATTGGGACTAGTGAAGAATTATGGGCAACTTGGCTTAGCACAGAGGAAGGAGGGAGAGCGCACTGCATTTCCTCTTCCTGGTATGACCTGTGACCTTCCTGCATTGTGCGGAGGAGGTCACATGACACTGAAGATGGTAGCAGAGAATAGGATCAGGAGCAGCCAGCTGAGAGCGGGAGGGGGGGGTGGCGCAGATGAC
The DNA here is from genome assembly GCF_038048845.1 of Mixophyes fleayi. Lineage (NCBI taxonomy): Eukaryota > Metazoa > Chordata > Amphibia > Anura > Limnodynastidae > Mixophyes > Mixophyes fleayi. Next base: position 153,646,575 of record NC_134407.1, on the reverse strand, counting down.
GGCTCAGCAGGCCGTATATTGCCCACCACTGCTTTAGAATGTAATAGAAATACATGTAATAGAAATACATGTCAGGCTGGGTGTAGTAACAACAGCTCAAATTTCTGAATGTCATCATTGATTCTGCACAAATAATATGCAATTTATCTTTACAGCCTGGTGTTGCATGTATTGCAGTTGTAAACAGCCTCAACTTTGTGTAATCTGTCATAAAATAGAACTCTGAGTGAAGGAAGATTGTGGTGTTTTAATGCTGATATGACAGATATTGAGTGCCAGGGTGTACAACTACATCAAGGATAATTGCAAGAAAAGCAGCAGTATTATCTTAATAGCATAGTAACTACTAATAAACTTTCTAAGGTATCAACTATATTGGCTATCTGATACTAAAGTGTATTAGTTTATATAGGTAAGAATTTGTTTTCATCTTAAGCATTGATATAACTCAATAACAACGCATTTCACACTAGCTAGTTTTAATGAGAACCTAACACATTGTCACATCATGGACCTTTTCATTCCAAATTAACTTTAATCTGATAGCAGATGAATACTGTGCAAATAGCTTCCAGGGTAAGTCCAAGTTGTCCTACAATGACTGTGCTGACTCATCCAGTTTAAGTCAATAAGTTATCCTACTTTTCTCATAGTGGATATGAAAATAGCTCTTTAGCAAAGTTCAGGATTAATGTGTTTTATTAAATGTTTTCTTGGTTAAATCAGACATTTGGGGCCTGATTCATATTTGGACATAAGTCCCTTTGTGTCCAGTACCTTGAATGCAATAGCTCTGCGCATGCTCGGAAATGGACATTATGCCAGTGAATAAAATTACTAAAAGCAAATAACACTGACTACTGCCTATGGCTTGAAAGATGGAATGGGGATGGGAAGGGTTTGAAGAACATAGGCAATGTACAGTAAGGGCCTGTCAACGCAGATGCGACCGTACAAGTTCTGGGTTCCTTTTAAGTACTTGTTTTCTAGCCGTAACATTTGCAACAGCTCCAGGGCAGGTGTAAGTTCCGACTGACAGTAATGACTGTCACAGCATTGTATTTGCATTAAAGGGTACATATATGTATGCCACTATATAGCAAAGAAAATGTGTGTGATTGACTATATAAACACTTTGTATGTACAGTATGTATTAAGAACATCCTGATTTATGTATTTAATGTAAACAAAATATATTTTTTAAAACACATATTTTTATTAATCATTATAGTATTATGAGTTATTAATTTCTTTAATAATTTTTTTTTATTGTTGCATGCGTTCTGATGGGACTTGATATTGCACATATCCATGTGTGTATCCTGGAGTCTGTTCTATCTGTTAACATACAACAAATACTGCTTAGGCAGAGTGTACTTATACCCAGATTCAATGGAAATGTATCTTGAAATCAGGGGCAGGCTGGGCTGGGGGGCATCTGCCTCCCGGGCTGGTCCCATAGTGGGCTACATTGGGCAGGTCACTGGGCCGCCTGCATTTTTTCTTCTTTAAAATGTTCTTAATAGGCTACTGAGTCAAGTCTTACCCCCTGAGCTAAGATTTGGCAGCCCTCCTCTGCTTGAAATCCACTTGGATTTTAATACGGGCGCACATGCACTCCAGTTCCATGTTCGCTTTAAAAACACAATTTGCGTGCAGGTTGCTTTCGTAGGTGAATTAGCTGGTCATTAGCTGGTCTTCATACCCCTTCACAAAACGTGGGCTGCATTAGAGTTTGGGATATTGTTAGGTCTATGGTTAACATTTTGAGGGATATATACTAAACTAGGGTTTACTCAAAATGCGCGTATGCATTCACTTTGATGTTCGGTTTGTAAACCACGCCATTTACTAAAATCGGATGTTTCAAAAATGCCTGATCTGAAACTGTAATCACGTTTTCTATAACTGGGAAGCGTACAAAAAAACTGTTGTTCTGACAAGTCAGATAGCTCAAACCACATGCTATTAGAGCTACCTTGTCTGTCAGAACTGAAAAAAATAAACAATTAAATAAAGGGGGAAAAATGTACTCTCCCTTTCAATTTCTAAAAAGTCCACGCTCAGAATCGGGCCCAGTCCTCTACGAGTGGGGCCAGAAAACATGATTGGGTCCCTGCACCTAGAGAGTACTGACTAAATGCTGAGTAGTACGTAAGTCTTTCATCTCAATACCAATGTATTAAAGTCTGATGCAAACATTATCAGTTTAAAAGTGTAAAGGACCCTTAAACGTTGTTGACTATAAAATTGATATATGTCTCATTTCAAAGTAAAAATATTCAAAAGTATTAAATATGAAGAATGATGAATCATTGTGAATATCTGTCCTCTTTAAGCTCTCCGGCCAGTTATAACAACATAGACTTAACAATCGAGGAATCGTAAATAAGCTGGAGGAGGTGAGAAACTGTCTTTCATTTATATGAAGGCTCTTCCAAAATTTTGCTGTTGGACCCACAAATCTCTAGCCACATTTTTGATTCCCTTTCAAATTGTAATAATAATTGAATTTCACTACAGTTATTTCTTCACGTATATCTGTCAACTCTACACTGTCATAATCTTCACAGATATCCTCCCGCTGTGCAAGTCCTAAACAGGCTTTTGCATAGAGACAATCTTCTTTTCTATCCTTCTTGAATATGCTATATAGCCTTCCAAATTCTCTGCCCAACCATGGCTTTCAGATAGCCAAATCTCAGTTATACTATGCCATAATCATCTTCTTACATCATTAATTCTAGTTCACCTATTTTGTTTGGCAGCATTTAAATACCATATATTTGATATTTTTACGGCCACATTTAATTTTACTCACATCTTTAATCTTCTACAGTAGAGAGATAGGGTGAAGTCTGCCACCTTGTGGTAATATTAGGACACTAGAATATTAAAAAAAAAGTCCCAGAGCATGAACCTGGAGTATCCAAAGGATAGGTATATCCAGGGCCTGATCAACCACTAGGCTGACCAGGCTGCAGCCTGGGGTGCTGGGTCCCGGGGGGCGCGGCGCTGCGGGTATTTATTTATTTTTTTCATTCTTTTTTTTTTTCTTCATTCATTTTTTTTTTCGGGGTGGGGAGGGGGGGTCGCCGCGGGGGGGGGGGGGGGGGGGGGGTCGCTGCGGGGGGTTGGAGGGCTCGACGATCAAATGCATTGGTGGTCAGTGGTTAGCAACACACAGCCAATCGCCAGGCTGCCTGTTGCTGTGCAGCAGACAGGAAGCAGGACGTCTTCACTTCCTATCTGCTGATCTGAGGAGAGGAGCGACGCTGGCACAACTACAGGTAAGTAAAGGGGGGAACTGCCATGCATATCTATAGGGAGGGGGGGAACTGCCCTGCATATCTATACGGAGGGGGGGAACTGCCCTGCATATCTATAGGGAGGGGGGGAACTGCCCTGCATATCTATAGGGAGGGGGGGGAACTGCTCTGCATATCTATAGGGAGGGGGGGAACTGCCCTGCATATCTATAGGGAGGGGGGGGGGAACTGCCCTGCATATCTATAAGGAGGGGGGGGAACTGCCCTGCATATCTATAGGGGGGGGGGAACTGCCCTGCATATCTATAGGGAGGGGGGAAGGAACTGCCCTGCATATCTATAGGGAGGGGGGAAGGAACTGCCCTGCATATCTATAGGGAGGGGGGGGAACTGCCCTGCATATCTATAGGGAGGGGGGGAACTGCACCGCATATCTATAGGGGGGGGACTGCCCTGCATATCTATAGGGAGGGGGGAACTGCCCTGCATATCTATAGGGAGGGGGGGAACTGCCCTGCATATCTATGGGGAGGGGGGGAACTGCCCTGCATATCTATAGGGAGGGGGGAACTGCCCTGCATATCTATAGGAAGGGGGGGGAACTGCCCTGCATATCTATAGGGAGGGGGGTAACTGCCCTGCATATCTATAGGGAGGGGGGAACTGCCCTGCATATCTATAAGGAGGGGGGGAACTGCCCTGCATATCTATAGGGAGGGGGGGAACTACCCTGCATATCTATAGGGAGGGGGAAACTGCACTGCATATGTATAGGGAGGGGGGGGGAACTGCCCTGCATATCTATAGGGAAGGGGGGAACTGCTCTGCATATCTATAGGGAGGGGGGGGGAACTGCCCTGCATATCTATAGGGAGGGGGGGAACTGCCCTGCATATCTATAGGGAGGGGGGAACTGCACCGCATATCTATAGGGGGGGGGACTGCCCTGCATATCTATAGGGAGGGGGGAACTGCCCTGCATATCTATGGGGAGGGGGGGAACTGCCCTGCATATCTATAGGGAGGGGGGAACTGCCCTGCATATCTATAGGAAGGGGGGGGGAACTACCCTGCATATCTATAGGGAGGGGGGTAACTGCCCTGCATATCTATAGGGAGGGGGGAACTGCCCTGCATATCTATAAGGAGGGGGGGAACTGCCCTGCATATCTATAGGGAGGGGGGAACTACCCTGCATATCTATAGGGAGGGGGAAACTACACTGCATATGTATAGGGAGGGGGGGGAACTGCCCTGCATATCTATAGGGAAGGGGGGAACTGCCCTGCATATCTATAGGGAGGGGGGGAACTGCCCTGCATATCTATAGGGAGGGGGGAACTGCCCTGCATATCTATAGGGAGGGGGGGGGAACTGCCCTGCATATCTATAGGGAGGGGAGGGACTGCCCTGCATATCTATAGGGGGGGGAACTGCCCTGCATATCTATAGGGGGGGAACTGCCCTGCATATCTATAGGGAGGGGGGAAGGAACTGCCCTGCATATCTATAGGGAGGGGGGGGGGACTGCCCTGCATATCTATAGGGAGGGGGGAACTGCCCTGCATATCTATAGGGAGGGGGGGGGGGGAACTGCCCTGCATATCTATAGGGAGGGGGGGAACTGCCCTGCATATCTATAGGGAGGGGGGGGAACTGCCCTGCATATCTATAGGGAGGGGGGGGAACTGCCCTGCATATCTATAGGGAGGGGGGGGGAACTGCCCTGCATATCTATAGGGGGGGGGGGAACTGCCCTGCATATCTATAAGAAGGGGGGGAACTGCCCTGTATATCTATAGGGAGGGGGAGAACTGCCCTGCATATCTATAGGGAGGTGGAGAACTGCCCTGCATATCTATAGGGAGGGGGAACTGCCCTGCATATCTATAGGAAGGGGGGGGGACTACCCTGCATATCTATAGGGAGGGGGGAACTACCCTGCATATCTATAGGGGGGGGGAACTACACTGCATATCTATAGGGAGGGGGGGACTACCCTGCATATCTATAGGGAGGGAGAGGGGGGACTGTCATGCATATGTATAGGGAGGGAGAGGGGGACTGTCATACAAATCTATAGGGTGGGAGGGGGGAGGCTGCCATGAAAATCTATAGGGAGGGAGAGAGGTTGATATGTATGAAGGAGGGCAGAGGAGGGGGGCTGATATATGTGTCTGGGGGAGTTTTGATGTGACAGGGGGGGGGGGATAGCTACAGAGTGGAGGTAAGGAAAATAGCTGCAAGGGGGATGGATGCAGGGTGGGAGGTAAAGAAAATGGCTGCAGCAGGGGTTAAGGAAAATGGCTGTGGGGGGGTTGTGGTTAAGGAAAATGGCTGCAGGGGGTATTTAAAAAATAGAGCAGCTTTGGGGGGCAGAATCTCATGATTGTGTGGTGGTCACATGGGTGGTCTCAGCAATCACTAGAATACTAAATATTAGTGAGATGGGGCTGGTAGAGGTTTGTATTTGATTGACAACAAATATTCAGATATTGCTTATATATGCCTGTCCAATGGGGTACTTTTAGCTGGCCATAATGGAGTGTTTTGTTTTAACTAAAGGGCCTAATCATTCAGGGTTTGCATTATAATACATTTTTGCATTTTCAAAACAGGACGCCAACTTTCCAGAAGCCAGCGAGAGGATAACAAAGTTGCAAGAGAGAAGAGCAAGAACAGGTAAGAGACAATGGCACAATCTGTCTAAATTTGAATACTGGAGAATACACCTGAACATTCATATTTAATCAGGCCCTGGGTATATCTCAAAGATCAAATTAATATTTCTGGTGCAAGTCACGAAGGTTGGAAAATATGGTTGGAAAAAACATAAGTGTTTGCTTAATGTGACATTCACAAAGGTCTTCTGCATGTTCTATTGCTTTGATTGTATATATTTCAAGCTCATCTTAAAAAGTGAGCTTGGCTTCCTGCCTGCCAAAATTCTTAATTTTTTGTTTTCTGAGATTATGACATTTAAATTATTACTTTTTAATTGACACTTTATAAACAGACATATGTCAATGTCCAATTCTTCTTATGACAAGGTCACAAAGATTCTATAATAAAAATGAAACTTCATCCGTAAAAATCTGACAAATGCACTATGAATTTTTCTTTCATTTGTAAATTTGATTGCAATCAGTTCATTTCTTACTTTTTTTTTTTTTATCAATAAAACACTACTTTTTTGCATGTTGCCCTGTTAGACAAAATGTGGATTTATCCCTTAACCCAAATGTATGTTCTTCAGTTATGGGGAAGATGTTGCTGGGAACATGTCAGTTATGAAGAGAAAATGTTACTGGGAGTTGAAAGAGTCTAGGGGGTATATATATTAAGCGGCAGTTCCGATGAACCACTAATTCTCAGCGCTTTGTAGTCAATTTCTAAAAAAGGCAATTGCCGTTTTAAAAAAATGAATGGAAAGCGCCAAGAATCGTCAGTTCATCGGAACCGTCTAGTAAATATACCCCTAGGTGCACTAACAGGGAGTTCTATGCATAACACCTGTGTCAGACTGTGGCATGAAGGGCCCACTGGGGGAATACACTGGTAGTCTCCATGAAGTGGCGGCATGATGCTGAAGAGGTTTGGTCAGCCACCAGAGGGAGTGTGGCCAGCCATAAGAACAGGCATCTTCAGCCCCCATCTGTGGGAATCTATTATTGTGCAAACCAGGGGTATAACTAAACATTTGTGGGCCATGAATAAATAATTGTACAAAAAGATCCTCCAAGAGCAACTTCTCCCAACCATCTAAGAATAGTTTTGTGATGAACAATGCCTTTTCCAGCATGATGGAGCACCTTGCCATAAGGCAAAAGTGATAACAAAGTGGCTCGGGGACCAAAACATTGAAATTTTGGGACCATGGCCAGTAAAATCCCTAGACCTTAATCCCATTGAGAACTTATGGTCAATCCTCAAGAGGCGGGTGGACAAACAAAAATAAGGGTCACACTGCAAATATTGACTCTTTGCATAAACTTAATGTAATTGTCAATAAAAACCTTTGACAGTTATGAAATGCTTGTAATTTTATTTCAGTAAAACATAGCAATATCTGACAAAAAGGTCTAAAAGCACTGAAGCAACAAACTTTGTGAAAACCAATATTTGTGTCATTCTCAAAACTTTTGGCCATGACTGTATAGCTGATTGTTATTCACAGATATAAGAAATACAGGTTATGTAGAAATACACTGACACATTTACAAATATGTTTGGTACTGATACTTACATGATTTGTCTAAGTGGGAGATTAAAAAAAGAGAGAATATTTTGCATTGAAGTGTTTCCATAGACTGTTCTGGAGATACATAGGGCCTGAGACATTAAGGAGAGCAAAGAGCAAAAAAGGGAGTAACTTTGCACCTGGGCAAAACCATGTTGCATTTGAGGGGGAGGTGAATTTAACATGTGGGGGACAGGCTTATAGTTGGGGTAGGGCATATCCTAGATCAACTTTATATTTCAGTATAAAATAAAGCTTTCAAGTATTTGTGTGCTACATGAAAAAACAGCCAGCATTTAACTGAAGTGCAAAATAATAAAGTAGTTTGACCCCTAGCATTGTAACATAGTTTTTCAGGAGAAAATGTACTCCCTTTTTGCCTTACTTTCCTTAATGAATCAGGCCCTTCCTTTGGAGTACATGAAATTGGAGTTTCACATTTGACCTTTGTGAGCTATTTACCCTTATCTGTATGAATACATCTAATGTGTTCTCTTGCTCTCTTACTTACTCATTACCCCTACTTTCTTTTGTTGCCCTGCCCCTGTTGGATCCAAGGGTGGACCTAGACTTCATTTTTAGGGGGGGGGGGCGATTAAGCATAGGCATGAGAGTCTGATTAGGGGAAGACCAGTAAAGAGGGTATTGCAATAGTCAATGCATGAATTAAAGTTTTTGCAGTGCCTTGTGTGAGATATGTGCAGATTCTGGAAATGTTCACACCTAGGCGTTGGGGTTCTGATTTTGAAAGAAAGAGTTTGAGTTGGCAAGAGGACATCCAAGATGAAATGGCAGAAAGACAGTCAATAAGGCGGGACCACATAGATGGTGAGAGATACAGAAAGGATAGATACATTTGTGTATCATTCACATAGAGATGATACTGAAATCCAAAGGAGCTAATTCGTTTTCCAAGAGAAGTGGTAGAGATCGGGAACAGCAGAGGACCTAGGACTGAGCCTTATGGTACGCCAACTGATAAGGGAAGCAGAGCAGAGGTGGATATAGAGAAATTAACACTGAAAGAGCGATTATTTCGGTAGGATGAGAACCAGGATTGGAAAGTGTCTTGAAGACCTAGGGATTGCAGCGTTGATATAAGGAGAGTGGTCAACAGTGTCAAATGCAGCAAGGAGATCCTTGAGAATTTGAAAAGAGTAATGGCTTTTAGTTTTAGCAGTGATGAAATCATTGACAACCTTAGGCAATGCAGTCTCTGTAGAGTGTTGCGAACGAAAGTCTGACTGAAGAGGATCCAATAAGTTGTTAGCATAAAGAAAGCGTGTGAGGCGAGTGTAGGCAATTCTCTCTAGAAGCTTGGAGAGGCATGGGAGCTGGGAGATTGAACGGTAATTTGAGAGGGAGTTTGGGTCAGATTTTTTTTTTTCAGAATAGGAGTAATAACTGCTTGAATAATGAAGGAAAGTTACCAGTAGAGAGAGAGAGATTATATATTTTAATTAGAGAAGTAATGAGCACAGGAGACAGGGTACTACCGATTTGTGAGGGAATAGGATCAAGAGGACAGGAGGTAGAGTAGGAAGATATGAAGAGAGTAGATACTGCATCTTCATTTGTGTGATAAAATGAAAAGAGGGTGTCAAAGGGTGCTGGGAAGGAATTGAGCTGATTGCTAGCCGAGGACCATTTCTAGTCTAATCTTATCAATCTTGTCTTTAAAGTAGGAAGCAAAACCCTGGGCACTGATAGTAGTTGGAGGGTTTGGGGTGGGAGGGTTGAGAAGAGATTTAAAGCTTGAGTAGAGATGAGAGACTGGAAGTATGTTTGTTTAGCATTGTCTAGAGCATTTAGATAGGAGTGATATATATAGCAGTATATGTGAGGAAATCATTAGAGCTATGGGATTTACGCCAATGACGCTCTGCTTCACGAGAACATTTTTTAAGATTTCATTGAGCCACTTGATCAAGGGCTGTTGCTATGGTTTGTCCTCAGTAAATAGAAGTTGAAGTAGTTATTCAGCATGGGAGTTCTACCACTTTATATTTAATAATATTGTTGGAACATAAGCACACACACAGAATAGCACTGTGTTGATATCAATATTCCATATGGTAAAAATTACCACTTAAAGCAGAAATGCCACATAGAAGATTTTTTTTTTTCTTCCTTAAATAGCATGTTAAGTATCTTTTAAGCATGAATCTGATTTGCTTAGCTATCACCTACATATCAATATCTCCATTTGCAAAATATCTCTGTTTGGCAAACAAAAATGGCTGCCAAGCACAGTTAATCTGCTACACAGACACAGGCTCACAGCTCTCATGATGTCATGTTATGGCAGAGGGGCAAGAAGAAAAAGTTACAATGTAGACTGTTTTAAGTTATTGATTTATTGAATAAATACCTTCTACTATACCAGCGCTTCCATTATATATATTTCTTTGATGTAATAAGGGGCAATTACAGTAGATTGCCCATTGGGAGCAGCAGGTATAGATAGACGAACTGCTGAGATAAGGCATTGGTGGGATCTGATTCCTAGAGGTTTGAGAATTTTCAAGTCTGCCTCTTTTAGAGATGATGCAGAATTCACTCAAGAGTGGAATAGTGTTCTAGATGGCTGTTCGGTTTCATTAATGAGAATCTTGATTAAGTATAGAGCCACCAAAATAGATTCCATTCAGAAAGAAATAGAGAGGTTTCAGTCTGTTCTAAAATATATGAGAATACATTGGAATATGAGGAAAGAGATCATAGAATCAATAAGAAGGTAGAGGAGTTTGAGAGGACACTGATCAAAACCAAAAAAAGTAAAATGTCCCGAGATCGTGATGACTATAAGAATGATAGGGTGAGAACATACAATAAACATATAGTTAATACACCACATACTAGAATGAGACTGAGGGATTTGTGGTCTAAGAATAAAAATGAGAATAACTTTAATAGGAATCCCAATGAATCTGATTATGAACGACACAAAAGTTAGTGGGTGGAGAGATAGGAGAAAATATCCCCTGAATAAGAAGCGCTATCTCTCTGTGAGTGACTATGATTCCCCCTATAATACCCCATTCATACTGCACCAAAATCCGGGTTTTTCCCAGGGCGAGCTCAAACGACCCGGGTCTTGGTGCAGTATGAATGGTACAAGTGAAAAATCCCGGGTCTAAAAAAGACTCAGGATTTATCGAGGGGTAATTCCCGGGTCAGACCCGAGTTGCCTGCACTATGAATGGTGCAACCCGGGTTTTTGCATAGGGGAGGGAGGGATGGAGAGAGAGGAGAGAGGAGAGAGGAGAGAAAGAGAGAGAGAGAGATTTTCCATATTCCAGCTTTCAGCCAATGAAAACTGCTCTGGTGATGACTCCCACAAATTGCCAGGGCACAGACTTGAGCAGTACGAATGAGGTCAACCCGGGAAATTCCCGGGTCCGAGGTGCAGTATGAATGGCGCGCTCCGAGACCCTGCAAAAACTCGCCTTCAAATACCCGGGATATTGCAGGGGCGGCAGTATGAAAGTGGTATAAGAGAACTAGAAAGGATAGATAGAAATAAGGCCCTGCAGGTGGCAGAGAGATCTAAAGGAGATCAAGCACCTTATTAAGTTGGGGGAGCTAGACTGAAAATGAGGAGACCTGACAATGGAAGCTCATTAGTGTTGAATACCTCAAAGGATGCATCTTTTGATTTTTTTAGGAAGAGGCCAATCAGTCAAGACTTGCTAAAAGTATTCAGGGCCTAAATCGCCAGACAATAAAAATAAATTGGGATGGCAAGACAGAGGATGCAGAGGCGGGGTTGCCAAATTGATCCAAAAATGTAAAACTCCTGTAAGTGTTCTCCACGAGAACACTTACACAAAATGAGATGAGACTACTAGAGAGAGGCCTGAAATTTGCCCCGGTTACAAAGCCAAATCTTTTTGCCCTATTTGCCCTATTTGTGGACTTAAATAGATACATTAGGAATTTAAGTCGGTAGCATTATTTTACCCATAAGGCTCTCAAAAAATTACCAACTTATGAACTACCGATACTTCTAGATAAGGAGGATGATTTAACCTTCCAACATCTGGAATCACTGAGAGAGGAGTCGGGAGATTCTCATTTAGCATCAGATATGGAGATCTATGACATTAATGCCTCGGCCCCCCAGAGGCTGTTAAAGAATAAATCCAATTTCTATCTGCTACAATACAAGGGTCCATTTATAAAAAGTTTCTATAAAAAAAACGATGGAAGGTTTTTGAATTTTATGCGACAAAGCGAATAGGGAACCGCTCAAAGATAATTTAATTAAGAATGAGAAAGTTGCGCTAAAGAGCTTAATTTCGGACAAAACCCTCATTATTAAATCTGTGGACAAAGGTGGGGGCCTTATCATTGAAAATGTGGAAGATTACAAACGAGAAGCCCCTAGACAATTGAATGACACAGTTTTCTATTGTATGTTGAAGTCAGATCCTACCTCGTTATATCAGCAAAAATTGTTACATCTTCTGGATGATGCCCTTATAAAGAGTGTGATCACCAAATAAATTTATGACTTTCTGTACATAAAATACCCTATAAAATCAACTTTTTATCAGTTACCGAGGATACATAAGACGTTAGTGGCACCACCAGGGAGACCGATTATCTCTAGGGTTGGTTCCCTTACCAGCAATTTACCATTTTATGTTGATACCATTTCCAAAAATATGTTTTTGAATTGAAATCGCATATCAAAGATACTACCCTTTTTTTGCAACTTGTAGCTGGCATTCAAAGGAAGGAATCATATCGGTTCTTAACATGCGATATCGAGGCCCTATATTCAAACATCCCTCATGACCGAGGACTAGAGACGGTTAGACATTTTCTTGAAACTGACAATGCCCTCGATATGGTTCTGATTGATTTTATTTTACATTCAATCATAATCATTTTGGAATACAATTAATTTATATTTGATTCTCAATTCTACCTACAGGTCAAAGGGAAGGCCAAGGGAACCAGGTTTGCCCCCCGTGCTTTGTGAACCTGTACATGGGCCTCTTCGAGGACATGTACATATGGGGTTCACCACTCGGGGGAAACCTGGTTCTATATGGCCGATACATAGACGATCTGTTCTTCATCTGGGATGGGGATAGTGCTTTTGCCGACCAAGTATTGTATCGTAAAAATAAAGGTAAACGTTACAATAAATCTTGCATTCATGTGTCATTAACTCTTTGAAACCGAAAGAACCTCTTTCAAACTGGAACACAGGTAAACACAAAACAACAGAAAACAAAGAAAGAAACTCAGGCTATATCCATTTGTTGGCAACTGTTTCTTATGCAAAATAATTCCCTAGTAACTGTTATCTCTAGTCTTTTGCATTGTTCTAACTCTATAGCCTTATTGTAACCAGGGTCAATTAGCTAAAACCATTTGTCTCTACACAATGGATATCTCTCCCCTACTAATAGCACATACATGTGAAACCTTATTTTGTTCTTTTTTTTTTTTAGCATTACAGGGACACAACAAATTTATTTAATACTAATAATAATACAAGATAAACTTCTTTTCCCTGGCTGCACTTTAGTATTTATCCACATAAGGTGAGAAATGCCACTTTACATATTGAGCTTGCCAATGAATGGAATAGAAGCCTCTCTCCAGACTGAAAAACTGGTCTCACTATATTCAATTACATCCTTTCTTTCTTCTTGCCCTAACTGTACTAACTGTACTTACATTGCAGGGTTTTGACACAGACACATAAACAGAAACAAACACAAAAGAAACATACTGTACATTTAAGTTACTCATCTTCCTCTGAAGAGTAATGTGGAGGAGTGCCCCGTGGTGCAGCTACCCCTGAAGAGGGGAAGACAGAAGGCAGAGAAAGATACTCACCATCCCGACGTTCCAGCGGTGAGTATCTTATATAGGAACTACTGGCACCGCCGCAAATCAATCAGGGCTCGCGGCGATGGCTGATGATGTTGGCACCCGCTGCTTTATGAGCTTCCGGGCACCGCCATGTCGGAGACACCGGCGGCAGGGAGCCCTTGTAAGGGCTGTGAGCTACCCTGCCGCCCAAAGAAAGAGAAAAAGACGCCGGCGCAGAGAACGTTGGCAGGGAGCTTGTAAGGGCTAAGAGCGCCCCCGCCAATAAGACCCCAGGAGCGCCGAACTGGACAAGAGGCGACGGCGACTGGAGGGTCTGGAAGACCCGAAGACGGCGCGGCAAGCAGAGATTCCTGCGCGGAGCAGGTAAGTATATTTTCCTCATTTAGTTCGGGCACAAGGCCCGGGGCACCTTCCAGGCACTAGGCTTGTGGCACAGGTAGGAGCGACCATTGTAGGTATTCAGTGGGCACAAGGCCCTGAGAGAGGGCCAGGAGGGTGCAAGGCCCTGAAGGCGCAAGGCCCTGAGACAGGGCCCGAAAGGCGCAAGGCCCTGAGAGAGCCAGGAGGGCGGAAGGCACTGAGAGAGCCAGGAGGGCGCAAGGCCCTGAGAGCGCCAGGAGGGCACCAGGCCCTTTAGCGCAGAGAGGCACAGGCCTCTGGTCGAGGGGAGTGATAGGCTTCCGCTAGTGTAGCAGGATGGCTGCCCTGTAGCGTAGTAGGACTTTGGGTCCTTGCTGTTAGAGGGACATAAGGTCCCTGATGGTGAGCGGGCAGTAGGCCCTTATAGTTGGTAGTGGGCATTCGGCCCAAGTCTAGCAGGAAGCTAGGTCCTGAGGTAGTGTAGGGGACACTCGGTCCCTTGGCAGTTAAGAAGTAAAGTCTGGAGCGGTTTACAGAACCCTTCCATTTGTCCGGAAGAGCACCTAAGTCCTGAGCCCCAGGACAAGGCGGGCTTAACAGCCAGAGCCCGGGCCACGGGCAAAGGCCTGTGGGGTATAGCGTCTCAGGACGTGGGAGTGGTGTGAGGAGAAGCAAGGTACGGTGCAGTCCATAGCGTCCCTCGGGATTGAGTAAGTATCTGGGGTGTTGGGAAGGGATTGTCTTTGTGCTGTCTCTCTTTTTTTACAGGTGCTGGTCATAAGACAAGGTGCGCGAAGGGATAGAGGTAGTCACCATGGTAGACTCGCGCACGTGAGTATAGCCGCGGCAAGGGCTATTCTCTTGGTGCTCTCACCTTGTGGAGCCGTCCCTCCCGTTCTTTCCCTTTTCCCTTACAGCAAAACGAGTGCCCTGCACACGAAGTCAGGGGCCTTCTTCCCCTGTGGCGTTTGGGCGCTCAGATATCCCCACCCCTCCCCCAGTGGAACCCTCACAGTAACACACTTAATACAGATTATCAGTTCATTTGCTATTTTTTTATAGTTTTTATTTTATTGGTTTATACTTTCCCCGCTTGCGCTCGCTTCTCTTCGCTCAGCAACGCTAATTTTCGCTGCGCACGCACTATCTTGCCATATGCTCCGTGACTGTTACCACAGTTTTAAACAGTACGTTTCAGTTTTCACAAACATTTTTTATCTCTAACCGTACTTACTACCTCTTGATCAACATTACCATGGGAAAGGGTTTCACACATTCAACAGCCATCTTGACCCACTGATCACAGTATACCATTGCATACCTAACTTTACTGTATGCCATTACATACCTAACTTTACAGCATGCCACTGCATACTTATCTTGCACTTCTTGACCCTCAAACGTCCTAAGACAACCTGTACCTCAGTTATCTCTCAAGTATTTCACGCTACAATTTAAACGACCCTGCCAGGGCAACTTTGACCTGAGTCTCTGTCACGTAAGCCATCTCATGCATTTGATTTGGCGCCCAAACACCTCCTCAACACCTTTTAGCACCAAAACTCCCGCTAAATATTAATCAGCTGTGGATGTATTCTCCAACTTGCTGTGTCCACCACTTAACGGTGCGTAAGTGTACACAGCAAGCTCCCTACCACAGTGTCTAGGAGAACAAAAATATCAACCTTGCAATATCCTGCCTTTCCAGCACACCTGGCGAGTACTCTACCACTGGGAGCACTAATTATACATTAATTCCAGCCTTTCCAGTGTATTTCCTCTCCACCATCCACAATTTCACAATCACGTGCGTATGCCACACATGCGGTCCGATCGCACAGCCTGCAGGTACTAATTATCTGCAAACTTATGCAATTACAATTGGGATTATGATGAAAACCCTGTTTTCGTATCAACGTATACCACATATACTTACCTTGGTTATTTTTATACCGTTTCTTTCAAATGTAACCTGAATTCCCTCAGGTTATCTTTATACCGTTTCTTTCTACAGTAACCTGGATTCTCAAACGGCACTTTATCTTCATAATCACACAATTCACATACACATTTGTTTTCTGCGCATAAAAATACTTTCCCAAATGGCAGAATTAACTTCTCAGAGGTTTTAACAATTCATTTCCCTATAAAATAGGACAGGACTATCTATCAATACAACTGTTTAACACAGGGAAACATATGCGTTTAAATCGTGAAATGACATGAAAAAGAAACAATTTTTTCTTTATTGTCCCTAAGTTCTCACTAACACCTCATAGATTACACAGCGGATATTCGGTTTGTCAACACTGGATGATATAAAGGCATAGAACTATTTGCGTTCTCACCCATGTATGACGCGTCTCCCACCCTTTGTTGGAAAAGGGAAATCCGTAGGTTTTGCGAATCCTTGAGCAGTGTAGTACCTTTTCGAGCCCCCTAATTGTTATGTTCATTTCATCACTACCAATAAACATTGTCCAATGCGATTATTGTGGTTCCAACACACAAAGAGATTTAATTGCAAGATATAGCAGGATTTACAGCAAGCCATTATGATGCATAAAAATGTATACCAATAACACAGGAAAGTATAAAAATCTAATACATTACATTTTTGCTAGTGCTTCACCTGGGCCCTGGTCCATGTAGTTTGCAGTCAGGAAGGTAGAGAACAATGGCCCAGAGAAGCTTGCTTATATGCAGTTTGAATTAGCATAAACAGTGATGATGTCACAATTATGCACAGATAACACTAAGAGAGGTCTTCATTGGTCCAGAGTTAACAATGTTTCAGTTGTCTGCTGGTCATAGTTTAATTCATTTGATCTTCAACAAAGGGTAGGTACAACTTCCCCCAACTGTTGTCTACATGTCTTCCAGCCGAATAACCAGTTCAAACTGACCCACAAACAAAGTACTTTTGAGTATTAATCTCATATTGTTCATAACTTGGGACCGCTAGATGTGATCCCTACTCTGTCAAAACCAGGTTAATGTTGATGAAATAAGCTTTAATATGAGACCAAACTCTTTACCCTATTAGGGGACCTGAACCATTGATCCCTTTATTATAGTTTTATCTATGTATAAATAATCGCTAATACATTTTACTAATAAATAAATGTGGATTGGAACCTTAATAAAAGTGTACTATGTAAATGTGTATGTTGTTAATCCGTGTGATTGCATCATTACACGTGGCGTACCAATCACAATCGCACGGTAAAACAATATTAGTCAATCTAGTTTACTTCAGTCAATTATTTGACTTTCACAAGGTGAACAAAGTGGAATCAATAATCATAAGAAAAGCAAAGGAAAAAAGGCTATATCTATATGTATGTAACCTGTAGTATGTACACTGTGTCATAATTAAGGGCAATATGAAGTCTAAATGCTATTGCTCTCACCTGTGCCAAAGAAATAAAGTCTTTGGACATTTACTATATCGATATCCGTCATTATGTGTGATGCCACTTGTGTACAGTAAATATATTCTCAGAGGAAAACATATATCAAATTAAATTTGATACACAAATTCATTTTATTGTCTAAAAATCCAAATGTTTAAAATATCTGAGTTAGAAATACGGTATAATTAATGTCCAAAGTCTTTTTTTTTTCTTTGGCACAAGCAGACGTACATATGGGGAAGAAAAATAAACACAAAATTGTGCAACTCTGTGTGGTATAATATAATAATGAATCAATAACAATTCAGAAAACAAGAACTAAACTGATTTTGAAAGTGCCTCTCAATTCACAGAATGTTAACAATTTATTTTGCAGTTAATATCAGTTTAAAATAAATTAATCCGTGACCACAAAAAAGAATTATGTTGTACCCGTGTGTTGTAGTTGTTTCAAAGAATGAGTCTGAAAACATATTTTTAAATAGAATCAAATCTATTAAATCCCGTGTACATGGATTAATCTGGTCTAAGACAGATCGTAAGAGTAGCAAAAATACATTTGTACGTATGTTTTATAAGCAATAATCTTGGCACCCTAATGCAGAGGGGCGTTTAGCTTGATATTTACGCCAATTGGATAACTATTAATTACATGCACCTCTACTTAAAAAATGTGCCTCTTTAACCACAATGTGCTAAAATATGAGGCCTTGTCTCTGAGGTTTGGAAACACTAATTATCTTGTCAATATTTTTAAATAAGCACTAGTACAAGACAGTACGGCCTTGGAGAAAGGGTACATTCCATGAAGCAAAGTTATAAGCATTTTCATTTCTTGAAAAACTTACTTTCAATAAAGCTGTAGCATATAGTTACAATCATGGCTGTTAGACTCCATTTTGTAATCCAGTCTGAATATTCAAGCAATGCTATATCAAGAGTTAACATTAACTCAAAATAGTTAAAAAGTATTGAACATCATAGTGCATCCATTGGCTTATGGTTTTTTTTCTCTATAAAATGTTTTCCAAAGTTACTGAAATTAATACCCTGAGATGTGTTCTCCAAATGTTAGTCCGTTAGATCGACTTGCAGGATGCATTACTCCACATACCGATAATAGATTTGAAAGGAGATTCATTTAAGCTGTCAAATCCCTAAAATCCCTAGTGTGTAATATGAACATTACCTAAGCCCAGGGTCATCCAGTCAGAGCAAAGTTCAAGAGTTGACAAGTAAAACTACATTTCCCGTTCAATTTATTTGAGTTTATTTAATAAAACCACGCAAAACAAAATTGTTGAAATAATTTTAATTACCACTAAAATCATTCATGTAAAATTGTTCCATTTCATCACTGTTTTTTTTTTTTACTTTTTATTTTGAACTACATCAAATACATGATAGAACAAAAACTAAACAATTTAACAGACATAACAGCCATATTGTATCACATAACAGATAATCCCAGGTGAACAGGTAAAACATTAAGACTGTATGGCATAAAATAATTCGTAAACACATTAAACAATATAATATATCACTGTGAAAGAAACATAAAAAGAAAGTAAACTATGATAGATAATTTAATTATATTCAAGGGAGGATAGATGGAGGAATAAATGGGAAAGAAAAATGGTGGGGGGAAGGAAAGGGTAGGCTTTAACAAAGTTTTTTTAATTGAGAATAGCAATATTTTTAACAAACTGAATTGTTGTAAATCTACGACTTTCATTGAAAATATTGTAGGTCGGTGCACTATAGCAAATACGCATTCATTTTTGTAACAATTTTCTTGTGATTTTGCAGCAAAAAGTCTCATTAACTAAATTAAATCATTAAAAATTTGCTCTAATTAGGCTATGCCCCCTTTTGAGCTATTTGAATATAATGACTACCTTCATTACCGCTTGTGTTGCAAGTTGTCACAGAGCCAGCACACTGGTTAGCATTGCTAACTAATGTGCATGATTCAATATTCTATGTAATCTGGTGGCATATATGTAAATAATAATACATAAAGGTAAACTAATATTTTATTCAATAAGCTACCATGACACTACTTTCTACATCTTCAGAAAGCCTTGTTTTTCTGGATGGAAAAACTGGACATTTTGAAATTCCCTGTTACACAACCTCTAGAGAAGCCGACACATTGAGCTTGAGACACATCCAAAAAAATGATGTATTAACAGTACAATCAGCAGTGCATTCACTCACAAAACACCAATTACAAATTACACAGTGCGTCACAATATAAGTAATATTTAAAAACGTTGAAAATAAATTCATGCGGGAGAGATCAGTGTCACTGTCTTATATCTTTCCTGTAAAAGCTGACTTCATGTGGTAGAGACGTCCAGCCTCTTTCTGGTAACACAAACTGTGTTACACAGTCAGTCAGAGGGACTGACCACCCATGAGACGACACATGAATAAGTGACAGTTATACCGTGTATTGTTAGCGCGCCATCTACTGGCCACAACAACGACTTAGGAAGCCTTGAACGCACGCGTGTGCGCGCACGTTTGTTGACGTTTCGCTGAGCGCGCCTATGCCAGTGGCACTTCTCTTTCAGTACCTTGTGGTTGGAGCGCCGTACAGGTGGGTGGTAGTCGGGACTGTGGACACGTGATCAAGGGGAGCCTATCGAATGATCGCGCAGGTGAATGCCTGTGTAGGGAGACTCCGGGATGACCTGTACCGCCTGATGCTGCATTATTATAGCGCATTCCCAGAGACGCCTTCCCAGACCTACAGGTAAATATCATTATTCCTTCTTCAGCTGATTATCTTGCACAGGTATTCTGGGTACCATAGACCCTGCGTGTATCTATGTGTATCATCTTCACAAATCTATCTGTTATTAATTATTTGCTTAATCTATCTGTCATATATATCACCCTCTAGGAAATCTAATGAAAAATATCCTTTGAAAATCCCTTAAAATCCTCCAGATGTAGATATTAGACAGATCAGTTCTCTAATTCTACAATTTGTGTAGGATTTCCATTCCTTTGTAGATTCCATTGCATATGTGCTTCTGCCAAGGTGTACAGTCAGATAATGATCTATTAATAACTGCTGGAAAGTCTGGATAGATTAGTAGGCAGATACACTGATGGGTGTGAAGGGCACTGTTCTCTATAATTATTTTGAGTCTGTGTGTGCAAAACATTGTTTAGCATTATGCAGGTTCTCTTAACTATAACATAAATATGTACACTATGTTTGATGCAAATGCATAACAGTAACTATGATGCATGTACTAAAATATTAATAATAAACTATAACAAAGAGCAAAATTATAAGACAATGTCCCTTAAGTCCTGCAAGCCCATAGTAGCACCTGGCTATACAGCCAGTCTAGTATCATGAAGGAAAGTTGAGATCTGAGCCCAATGGTGTCGTCTTCCACCATGTTTTACACTGTACAGAGTACAAAAATATCATATATACACATATCAAGTGACCTGTCAGTGTAACCACTGTGTCGTTACAAAATCTAACAGCAAAGCACTACACCACATACATTATTCTGGATCCCAGTATCACATCAACTCTCATTCATTTTCCTATACTACATATGACATTACAGCAGCATTGGCTATGTAATAGGCTCCATCATAGTAAAGTAATATATATTTTAAAATGGTGATAATACAAACATGTACATTGTAACACCAATTATATATCGTTACTGTCAGGGATGAGCAATGAGGTAACAAAAAGTATGGAATGGATCACATGTTGTTGCTACACAATTGTATGTTGGTGATCTTTACCTTTCCAAATCTAATAATGGTTTATAATATTTGACATAATTTACATTACATCAGTAGATCTGTTTGTGTATGGGAGAAGATTCAATTTCATTGTCCACTTCACGCAGCAGAATGATTGGACCCAGCCTTGATCAGAGCCGAGGGGCGTAACTGCTGTCATAGCACACCATGTGACTGCTACTGAGCCCAGCTTCATAGTCAGCCAAGTAAGGAAAGCATAAACCTCTTAGGGCTCCCACTTAGTGACACTGATCTTTGGAATTTTGAATTTACATAATGTAAATATTAATGGATGAATGTAGGCTATATTAAAAAAAATGTTTTAATTTCTTTGACAGTGTTACATACCTTAGACCAGGGGTCAGTAACCTTTTTCTATCAGTGCGCCGGCAAGAAATCTTTTCGAGCCCATGTGTGCCAGTTGTGTGTGTGTGTGTGTGTATGTGTGTCGAAGAGTGCTGTTATACAATGGTATGCCATACGTCACTTCATTTACTGTTTTGAGTGACTATCAAATTCTATTCACTTACATTATCCATACCGCCACACTTATAAGTCTCCACTTCGACCACTGTGTGCATATATATTTATGTAATATTTATTTATTTCTTATTTTATAATGCTAATATCATTTTAATATTAATAGTAATGGGACCAACAAATAAACATTCATGTTATGCCACACAATAGTGCCCCCAGTTCATATTATGTCACACAGTTGTGCCCCAGATTGTTATCCCTCATAGTTGTGCCCCCAATCATATTATCCCTCATAGTGGTACCCCCAATCATATCCCTCATAGTTGTGCCCCCAGTCATATTGTGCCTCATACTTATCTTAGATGCCGATCTTCCGTTCCACAGGAGCTGCTTCACTCAGCTGCTGCCAAACTTAAACAGCTGAATTTGGCTGAAACAGAGCTGCTGCGCATGTGCAGCAGCTCCGTTTTAGACATCTTCAGCAGTTTTAGTTTGACAGCAGCAGAGCTCGGCGTGCCAGAAGGGGCACGCATCCCGGGGGTTGCTGACCCCGGTCTTAGACTATATGCGGTTTGAAAAGTGGAACAAATTAGAAAAAGCTTTCCCTTTGCCCAAACAATGTCAAATTCACCCATTTACAACAAGGCTACACCCCTTTTACAGTACACCCCTTCAAGCTACTGAAAATTTTGATTGACCTGGTAACATATGGTACATACGCCTCGCACCCCCGGATCCAAGAACAGTCGTCAATGCCGATGTCTGTTGGCAAAGAGCCATTCCTGTAACAGAGGCCTGTTTATATACTGTTTCATTTAGAAAAAAAACAGTGATGATGTCACAAAATATACACAGGTAACACTAAGAAAGTTCTTCATTGTTCCAGGGTTTACGATGTTCCAGTAGACAGCTGGTTATAGGTCAGTTCATTTGATCCTCTTTCCAAAGGTGGGGGCAACTCGCTCCAACTGTTGCCTATGTGTCTTCCTGACGTAAAACTAGTTTAAACTGACCCATAACCATAATAAAGTGCATTTGCTTATTAAATCTCATACTATTCATAACCTGTGATCGCTACTCGGTGTACATCGAGTTTCTGCTGGTAAAATATGAATGTATATGAGACCAAACTCCATACATTTCTGAGGACCTGAACCTTAATTACCTTTATTGTAATGTTATCTATGTTTGAATAGTCTCTAATTACTTTATTAATAAATGAATGTGGATTGGAACTTTAGTAAATGTGTACTATTTACAAATGTAAGTGTGTGCATTTACCTATGCGATTGTGTTATTAACCCTGGTATGACGTTGCTTACTAATCGCAATCGCACGATAAACCAAAATCATTTTAGCTGATTTCATCCACTTCGTTGACTTTGACAGGCCGCCCTTTGATAGTGCACAAAACTATCACCTAATTATACTTTCTATCTCAGGACCGTAATGCAATTCTTCATTTATTTCTTTATTATGCATTTGATGACAGCTACTGCCTTTGGTAATTGTATTGCTGTCAAAAGTCCTTTTATGTGCTGTGAGTGTGTTACTGGTGTGCCTGCCACTCTCATAAAGTTCCTAAGAGGGCCCCGAAGTCATGCACTACCCCAAGAGCGTACCTAGAGTCAGTATATATATTAGTTGATTTTTCCCTCTGTCAATCCACACGCTCTTCTCAATGCCACGAGTTCGGCCACTTGGGCTGAGTGAGGTTAACTAAGAGATTCAGCTTCTGTAGCGCCCTTGTCATCTACAACAGCATAACCGGTACATAGTTCACTGTGTCTGTCTGTCTATGACCTCTTCCATCCGTTTAAAACGTAAAATCTACATTTTCTAAGGGGGTGTCACGTATATCAGGTCTTGCAGTAAAAGTCTGGTTCAGATATTCCATACAATCATGCATATCTGTATACCTGCCAAATTCACCATCAGCTAGAGTCTCTTCTCCTTCCACCCTTTGTGCATCTTGAGGCACATATGATAGGTATGTAGCTGGATTTAAAGTATTGCACATTTTAATAGTGATATTGGCAGGTGCCATCAGTGCTAATTCCCATTTTGTGAATCTTGTCGAGGAGACATGCCTAGTTTGAGCAGAATTTAACAGGGCAGATACTGCATGTGGTGTATAGACAGTTGAATCGTGTCTGTGCACTGTAGTATGCTACCGGTCTGCTAGCATCACTATGTCTCTGTGTCAGGACACCTGCTGCACAACCATCAGCTTCTGTACAATATAACTCAAAAGGTTTTTCATAATTGGGTATTCCCAGAGCAAGTGCTTTAGTCAGACTCTTTAAGGTTAAAGAATGCTTGCTCTGACTCCTCTGTATGTGTATCAAGCTCAGGCTTTGAAGATGAGACTAACTCCTGCAGTGGCAAGCCCAGAATAGAGAAACCTGGGATCCATGATCTACAATACCCACACATCCCTAAGAAGGTACGGATCTGTTTTTGGTTCTGCGCAGTGTCCTGTCTTGTATGGCCTGAATCCTGTCCATTGTCAGGTGTCTTAGCCCCTGGGTGAGACAGTGCCCCAAGTATTTGAATTTGGTCTGACATGGCTGTAATTTATCCATTGCAACCTGTCTGCGAGAGATGAAGCAACAACAGTTTAATATCAGACACTGATGACAAACAAATCAGAACACAGCAACAAATTGTCAACATATTGAATTAGGACAGACCCATTGCTTGATTGGAAGGATTGCAAACAAGTCATGCAGGGCCTGGGAGAAAGTACTGGGGCTGTCGGTGAACCCCTGGGGAAATCTTGTCCATGTATATTGTACCCCCTTATAGGAGGAAGCATAGAGGTACTGACAGTCAGGATGGAGAAGAACAGAGAAGAAGGCAGAACGGAAATCAATTACCATGAAATGACTGGCAGATGGAGGATTCTGCATAAAGATGACAGCTGGATTGGGCACTACGGGGAATTGGTTCTCAACTACTTTATTTCCCCTTAAATCTTGGACTAATCTGTAGCCCCGAACCCCCCCCCCCCCCCCATTCTTCTTTACTGGGTAAATTGGACTGTTAGCTGTACTGGATGTACGAATTAAAAGTCCTTGTTACAACAGCCTTTGAATTACAGGATAACACTTTAATTCCACCTCCCGGTTTTAATGGGTACTGTGGTATTTTTGGAGCTTGCCTGACAGTTTTTATATGAGCCATTACGGGAGCTACATTTGCCATCAATCCAGTGTCTTGTCCATCTTTGGTCCATAAGGAACTTGCTATATGTGATAACATTTCCTGAGATGGACAATGATCTAGAACAGTAGAGTGCATCATTAAGCTTTGTGGGGCATCTAGTATATCCTGTACCTCATGTGCAAACCTTCCTGTAATATCCAGAAATACACTATCTGGAGTACAGTAAATAACACATCCCATTTTGCATAATAGACCTCGGCCCAGTAAGTTAGTAGGAGCTGCTGCAGCCAAGACAAATGAATGCTTGGTATGCAGGGGTCCAATAGCAACTTCCGCAGATTTAGTGAAAGGATAATGCTGCACTTTTCCCGTTACTCCCATAGCTGGAACAGTTTTGTTAGTGACCTGTAAACTTAAGGGAGAAGTTATCACTGGCCTGGCTGCCCCTGTATCTACAAGAAAGGTTTGTTTTACACCAGATACATCAACTGTCATTTTGGGTTCTTTTTTTAGATTTTCAGTTTATCTAACTGGTTGTAGGATACAGGTATGACCTAACCCCTATTGATGGTTATTGTTCTCCCGCAAAGCATTTGCTGCTATAATGTGTGCAGGCACCTGATGGGGAAACCTCAGAGACAGGTGTATCTCTCCTTTGTTTGTATCTATGGAACTCTCTTCTAGGTGGCCTAAATCTTCTATTGTCCCCGTTTTCCCCTCTATCTCTCTCCCTACAGTTCCTTGCCACATGTCCCTCTTTTAAGCATCTGAAGCACCTCGCTGTCTCATGCCATTTTCGTTCACCATAATATGTGTTGAGTCATGTATGTAGTCCTTCTAGTGCCGAGATACTTACAATCATTAATCTCTCACTCTGCATTTCCTTCCTTTTTACATATATGTTTGTCGTGTTCAACAGCAGACTCCCTAAGGGCATCCACCGTAATTCCCCTCCAATTCGGTAAAGAGGTTTGTACCCTGGTTTTTAGATTTTCCCTGAGGCCATCCATTAATACTGTAACAGCTACATCCCTGTGATGCACATTATCTTTTATGTCTGATAACCCAGTGTATTTGGTCATTGTTGTCAGGGCTCTGGAAAAATAATCTGATGCAGGTTCACCATCCTTTTGTTTAATTGGGAAAATTTTGCTCCAGTTCATTACTACTGGAAAGTATACATCCAATTGGAAGGTTATATGTTTTATATTGGTTTAATTATCTTCATCGGTTAAAGACTTGTCTTCCTCCAACATACAATCCTTAATAAACTTTTGTATGTCAGTATTAGAAGGAAGACAGCCCTTCAACACCACTCACCAATCTTTATTAGTTGCTTCATGAGCATTACCCAAATCTTTAACAAATTCCTGACATTTTCCCAAATCTTTCTTTGGGTCTTTAAAATCAGACGTAATTGAATGCAGCTCAGATCTAGTCCATGGACAATGCATTGCTACATGTTTTATGGGAACTGCACCATCTTTGTCCACTTTCCCGTTAGGAACTGCTAACGTACAGACTGGATGTAACGCTACCAAATCTTTGCATTCTGGACTAATTGCTGGAATCACTGTTTTAGTACAATGGATGTTTCCCCGCCTAATGACTTCTTCACCAATCTCATCAGTTTCAGCCACTGCCCCTGCTGGTGGGACCGCTCCCTTACTTTGTCTACGTTACACTTCATATACATTCATATTTTACCAGCAGAAACAATGTATATTAATTGCATGGACAATGGCTGAAACAGTGGGTTCATCATCATCTTCAGAATCATTACCTTGCATATCACTCAATATGGGATATAAGTTACTTATGTTACTTTTATTATTTTTGGTATTGGTTGTACTTTTCCTCCCATTCGCATATGGCGGCGGAGGCTTGCTTCTCTTTGCTTCGCAAAGGGTTTCACACTTCAGTTATTTTGACCCATTTATCATAGTACGAAGTTGCGTACACACCATGTTTTACACTCATAATATACTTTGCCGACCCTATAGGTTCTTGCTTAACCTGTACCTCGTTACATTGGCCATCTCACACTTTTGTTTAGCGCTATTTGGAAACGGAATCCTTTATGCTTCGCAGCACAAAACTCACGATAGAGATATAAACTGCGTCCACCCACTTTTTCCCCACTGCGTACCGCCAAAACAACACACACGATTGCCAGCATATACAGGAAGGTCCCTAACAGTAACTTTCAACTGGGAAACGGAAATATCAATGTTTAGTGCACGTGTGGAAGCGGACTCCTCAACGCTTCACAGCACTAAAGAATATGCCGCCTTTCCAGTGAAGTTCCTGCTCAGTACTTTACAACTGGAAGCTCTAAATATTGAACAATACCAGCATTTCCAGTGAATTTCGTCCCACCATTTACAATTTCACAATCACAGTCCATATGCAACACGTTCGGTCCGATCGCACAGCTTACAGGCACTAATTATCTGCACACTCCACGATTATAACTGGGATTATGACGAAAACTTCTGTTTTCAACGTATTCCTACCTAGTTGTCAAATTTTTATACCGTTTCTTCAACAGTAACTTTTGTCCTTAACCTGTACTTTCACAGTCGCACAATTCACATACACCTTTGTGTTCTGTACAGAAAAATACTTTCCCAAATGTTGGTAATAACATCTCAGAGGTTTTAAAAATTCCTTTCACTATAAAATACAGCAGCTATATCTGTCAGTACAACCGTTTAAACATGTGGAAAATGTATAGGGAAATATAAACGTATACTATGCAAACAAACCATGTATTAATCACAAAATTACATGAAAAGCAAACAATTTTTCTTTCTTGTCCCTAGGTTCTCACCAGCATCCCTTAGATCATACAAAGCGGATATTCGGTTTAGCAACACTGGATGACAAAAAGGCATAAAACTATTTGCGTTCTTACCTGTATATGACACATCTCCACCCTTTGTTTGTAAACCGAAATCCGTAGGTTTTACGAATCCTTGACTAATGCGGCATCGTTCATGAGCCCTCAAATTGTTATTTCCGTATTTATTAATTTTGTCCGATGCGATCAGTGTGGTTCCAAAGCACAAAAGCATAATAGCAACAAGGAACAAAATACAATAAGAATATTACAAAGTACAACCGATACATACGCAGCGCACTCCTGGATCCAGGAACAGTTGTCAATTCTGATGTCTGTTGGCAAAGAGACCATTCCTGTAACAGAGGCCTGTTTATATACTGTTTCGTTTAGAAAAAACAATGATGATGTCACAAAATATACACCGATAACACTAAAGAAGTTCTTCATTGGGCCAGGGTTCACGATGTTCCAGTAGATGGCTGGTTATGTCAGTTCATTTGATCCTCTTTCCAAAGCTGGGGGCAACTCGCTCCAACTGTTGTCTATGTGACTTCCCGCCGAAAAAACTGTTTAAACTGACCTATAACCAAAGTGCATTTGAGTATTAATCTCATACTATTCATAACTTGCAATTGATACTCTGTGAACACCGGGTTTCTGCTGGTAAAATATGAATGTATATGAGACCAAACTCCATACATTTCTGAGGACCTGAACCATAACTACCTTTTATTGTAATATTATCTATGTATGAATAGTCTCATTCATTTATTAATAAATGGATGTGGATTGGAACTTAAGTAAATGTGTACTATTTACAAATGTAAGTGTGCGTTGTTTACCTATGCAATTGCGTTAACTCTGGTATGACATAGCGTACTAATCGTAATTACACAGTAAACCAAGATTAAACATTTTAGCCGACTTCATCTAATTACTTGACTTCGACAGTATCTTGTTAGTACAATTTTTTTCAATAAAAAGTAATGTTAGTGAAAATTAAATATCCTCCAGGCAATACTAATAGTATATGTAATAGTGATACACCAATGATTTTGAAATGGTGTAGAGATACCAAAAAAAGTCCACAATACCTCATTTTCTGTACACACCATGTTTTTTTTGGGTTTTTTTATAAAAAAAAAAAAAAGAAAGGCTTGCTATATCGCCTTTATATCTATTACTGCCATGGCTGATTCATGTCCTTTTTGATTGTCTTTCTTATTCAGGTGGTTGTAGAGTCAGTACCTTGTGACTATTGTCTATTTTACATATATGCCATCTCTTATGCATATCTTATAATGTAGCCAACCATAATAAAAATATTTTGGGGGGAAAATTGTTTTCACACTTTTTCATAGTAATGTGTCAGTGAAAACTGACAATAGTTGTCAATCCTTGAGCAGATGCTTTAACAAGAAACATAAAAAGTGGACTTGCGTTTGCTGTACCACTAGTAATCTATAAAAACCGTGTACGATTTCAGGGTCTGGCATCTGTACACAATGTCCATCACATTTCTTTTTGTTTTGGGAAATGTTTGTCAGATAGGCTCCCATTTCCAGTAGGCACATGGTTTATGTCAAAGATTATTAACAGGAGATTTTGTCATTGGGGGCTGAGTCAGTCTCATTCTCACCTTTTAGTGATTTTAGAAATTTTCTCCACAATCGAAAAAGTCATTAAGCTGGAATATGGTGAGGGAGGAACTGTACTACAGACTGTGGAACTGGGAACTCTCAACTGCTGTTAATACAGTATACCTATATATTTACAGATAGCTTTAGTTGGTAAATAATTAACGGCTTCATGGTTTTCTTTTCTATTATAACCTGTTTGACTTAAAACATGAAGCTGTTTTAATTGAAGTTAATTTAAGTTGCATTGTGTATAACATCTAGTAATATTTATAAATAAATATGCAGAAAAGTCAGAATATTAGAGATTAAACTTTGTCTTGTGGGGTTATTTTCTTTTTTTATTTCTGCGATTAATTTAAGGCAGTAATGGGCAACAAGAGGCCCTAGGAACCTTCACATGTGACCCCTAGCTGCTTCGTGCTTTATTGTGAAATTTGTTTATTATAGTTTGTAACACTTGGTTAAAATGTCTGCTGATTTGCTATTACTGAGATTAAGGGTAATGTGCAACCCTTTTGAAGGTTAGAGGGCTGCACCATGCTGCCCCCAAAGTGTCACCATAAAGAAAAGAACCAATCTGCACAAGGACTATCTCCAACTCTGGTCTTTTTGCTCTAATGCCCCCAAAGTGTATTGGGTTGCTAATCACTGATTTAAGATGTCGGTCTATTTCATAGGGTCTAGCAGTGGGGACAGCTATTTTGTGGGCTTATCTAATATTCATGATAATTTGTGCCTCAGCGATGTCTTCAATTTGTAGTGAATTCATAGGTTGCTTCCTTTATTAATATTGGTAATCCGCTCACAAAATGGCTGCATTCACTGTGTATAGCTCACGTATACTCCTTTATTTTGTACAGTAATTCGGACTAAACTGAATTAGTGGCTGTGTGGGAAAACATATTGTTTTGATCATCATCGCCATTTATTTATATAGCGCCACTGATTCTGCAGCGCTGTACAGAGAACTCGCTCACATCAGTCTCTGCCCCATTTCAGCTTACAGTCTAAATTCCCTAACACACACAGAGACAGACAGAGAGAGATTAGGGTCAATTTTGATAGCAGCCAATTAACCTACTACTATGTTTTTGGAGTGTGGGAGGAAACCGGAGCACCCGGAGGAAACCCACACAAACACGGGGAGAACATACAAACTCCACACAGATAAGGCCATGGTCGGGAATTGAACTCATGACCGCAGCGCTGTGAGGCAGAAGTGCTAACCACTTAGCCACCGTGTTTTGATCTTCGTGTAGATTATATTTTTAAGGTTCTTGCTTTTCCCCACCTTGTTACTACCTATTCATCAATGAGAAATTAAAGTTTGTGACAAGTTGCCCATTTTTCTGTGAGTGGTTTTCAGGATAGTAGTGTGTATGTATCTGAACACTTGTATGCCCTTTCAAAACAGTTGAACAGTAGACTAGTAACTTGCTTTTACACTTTTTTTTTTATAGACATGCTGGCACTGTACAAGTATACAATAGGGGTTGTGTTAGCATGTACTGTCTACACCATGTGATCTTAGCGCAGATTTAAGGAATATTCCTTAAAGTAGAAATGAATAAATTTGTTGATTCCTAGCTGACTGCCTGTGTGCTGTTAAGCCATGTCTTTAGATCATCAGATAGAACTTTTAATTTTCATTGCCCTGGATGTGACACAAAGCTGTTTGAATCCAATGCAGACAGCACAGTGAAACCTGTAGCAATGAAAATAAACTGCACTGCTTTACAAAATGAATACATGACTGAAAGGCTTAGTAAACCAAAAAGATAATACATAAGTTTCAGGAGGAAGTGGACAAATCAATACATTCAGTAAGATTCCACTCAAATCTAACCTGGGGCAACTAGATAAAATGTTTACGTTTTGTTACTCAGCTAAATCTGTAAAATATTTTAAACAATTATACGTTATGTGCAATTCTTTTACATTATATAAGCTATTACAATAATGTTTTCATTGACAGCTGCCTCCTGTTCAATGGCACAAGAGAATGAGACATCGGTAGGAAGTTCTTCTGTGTCCTCTTTGCTGGAAGTAGACTCAACTCTCCAGGAGGGCTACGTCTGCACACTGAGTGCCGAGCTTGTCCTCAAGGCACGAGAGGAATTGCAAGAAAAGCCAGAATGGAGGTTACGTGATGTCCAGGCACTACGAGACATGATATGGAAAGAATACCCAAACCTAAAGACACGAGTTGATGACTCCTTCCTGCTCCGCTTTTTGAGGGCTCGCAAGTTTGACTATGACCGGGCTTTGCAGCTCCTGGTGAATTATTACAGTTGCCGGAAAGGCTGGCCAGAGGTATTTACAGATTTGAGACCTTCTGCGATTAAGCCAGTGCTGGACTCTGGGTTCTTGACTGTCCTGCCTCATACAGACACAGAGGGAAGGCGCATTGTCTGTATTCGCCCAGGTAGGAACCATGTCTCTAGCTTTGTGTCTAGCATTTCCAGATGTTATAATTGCAGAGGTTTTCCTACATATAAGTTTTAACAGAAGGTGAATTTCACAAATTAATGAAAAAGGAAGCTGCTTAGCTTCAGAACTCAACCTGTTGCCAGGAGATAAAATGTTTTATAAAGGAACCCTGCTTTATCTTTTTGTCCTTTGTCAAACAAGCTTGAAGTTGAGGGAAGATTACTAAATGTATAGTAAATATCTACTAATAACATTCACAATATACAATACTGTGCAAAAGTTTTAGGTATGTGTGGAAAAAAAATGCTGCAAAGAATGCTTTCAAAAATAGAAGTGTTTATTTTTATCAAAATGCAAAGTGAATGAAGAGAAATCTAAATCAAATCAATATTTGGTGTGACCACTCTTTGCCTTCAAAACAGCATCAATTCTTCTTGGTACACTTGCACAAAGTCAGGGATTTTGTAGGATTATAGTCAGGTGTATGATTAATCATTCCAAACAGGTGATGATAATCATCATGTTTATATGTAGGTTGAAACACAGTCATTAACTGAAACAGAAACAGTTGTGAAGGAGGCTTAAAACTGGGTGAGGAACAGCCAAAGTCTGTTACAAAGGTGATGTTGTGGAAGAATGTTTTATGTCACAGGTCATACACCATGGCAAGACTGAGCACAGCAACAAGTTATACTGCATCAGCAAGGTCTCTCCCAGGCAAAGATTTGAAAGCAGACTGGGGTTTCAAGATGTGCTGTTTAAGCTCTTTGGAAGAAGCGCAGAGAAACAGGCAATGTTCAGGACCCTAGGCGCAGTGGTCGGCCAAGGATGAAAGACACATCATACTTGCTTTCCTTCCATATCTAAAGATGTCCAGCAGTGCCATCGGCTCAGAACTGGAAAAAAACAGTGGGACCCAGGTACATCCATCTACTGTTCTGAGATTTCTGTCCAGGAGTGGTCTACAAGTGGTCGAAAGCCATACCTTCGACGTGGAAACAAGGCCTGGAGACTCAACTATGCATGAAAAGCTAGGAACTGGGGTGCAAAAAAATGGCAGCAGATGCTCTGGACTGATGAGTCAAAATGTGAAATATTTCGCTGTAACAGAAGGCAGTTTGTTTCCAAAGGCCTGGAGACCGATGCAATAATTAGTGTCTGCAGGCAACAGTGACGCATGGTAGAGGTTCCTTGCAAGTTTGGGGCTGCATTTTAGCAAATGGGAGTTGGGGATTTGGTTAGGCTTAATGGTGTCCTCAATGCTGAGAAATACAGGCAGGTACTTATCAATCCATCATGCAATATCATCAGGGAAGCGTCTGATTAGTTCCAACTTTATTCTGCAGCAGGACAATGACCCCAAACATACAGCCAATTTTATTAACTATCTTCAGTGTGAAGAAGAACAAGGAGTCCTGGAAGTGATGATATGGCCCCCACAGAGCCCTGATCTCAACATCCTCGAGTCTGTCTGGGATTACATGAAGAGACAGAAGGATTTGAGCAAGCCTACATCCACAGAAAATCTGTGGATAGTTCTACAAGCTGTTTGGAACAACCTGCCTGCCGAGTGCCTTCAGAAACTGTGTGCAAGTGTACCTAGAAGGATTGATGCTGTTTTGAAGGCAAAGGGTGGTCACAGCAAATATTGATTTGATTTAGATTTCTTTTCTGTTCATTCACCTTGCATTTTGTTAATTGATAAAAATAAACTATAAACACTTCTGTCTTAGAAAGCATTCTTACTTTGTGGCATTTTTCCACACCTACCTAAAGGTTTTGCACAGTATTGTATATGTCAATGTTTCAGCAACTTACCACTTAAGAGCTTCATGGCTTCTTATGAGACAGAAGGGAGTGTAAAGTTATCTATAGCGAATACATTGGAATGGAGATCATTGATCCCTGTGCTCTGCCATCTGTTGTCCAAGTTGACAGCAGTGATATACAAATAGGTGCTTGGGTTATTTTCTCACAGTAACACCAGAGTCCTGATTCTCACTGCTCCTTGTGCTGGTGGCCTAAGCAGCATGACCTAGAGATCAATGGATGACAGTGATGCAGCACGTCTCCTGTTATGTTCTGGCATTGCATTCCAATTCACTTGCAGTAAGATTGAACTTTCAAGTGGATATGCCGTAAGGTAAAGTAATGATAGTGGAGCAAGAACTTCCTCCCCGATATTGTCACCCATTTTAATAATGAGTCCATCAAACCTATTTAAGGCACATTTGGGTGTGGCTCACAAGCCAGCCTTTGCTAGATATACCTGGGAGGTGAGTGCATCTGATTTTAACTGCATTTTAATAGTGTTTAAAGCATATAGGTCAGTGTAGGACCTGCATATAATGAGGTGCCCTTGACGTGGGATGCAGGCTTAAGTCTTTTGATCAAAATATGAACTAATACCTCATGTTTTCATTTTGCTAGACACACACAGATATGCAGTTTAAAGGATAAGCACTGACAACTTTCTTTCTGTTTTGTACCCATTTTAATAATAGAGTGCCCATGATGTAAAATTCTTCAATTAAGCATACGCAGGAGGCAACCTTTCTGTAGGCTGAGTATTCATGAGAATGTAACCTTTGCGCTAGGAACTAGACATCAATTCACATTCAAAGTACTAGTGACATCACTGTGGTAACCGGCCTCACTGATGTCATTGGTTGCTGATAAATCAATAAACTGCTTTCTCATGATTATTGTTTCAGCCCACAAAATAGGTGTCTCCAATGTGTAGGGGACAGACATATTATGTTTTAGAATGTCAACATTCCATTCGTTCATTCACCTCATCATGGTAATATCCAAATCATATGTGCTGTGCAATCATTTATAGGGCACATTCTTAACCATTTATATTCCTATTGTTTTTCTTACATATAGGGCGATGGAATCCACAGAATTACCCAATTACTGAAAATCTACGTGTCATATATCTATCGCTGGAGAAAATTATTGAGTCTGAAGAAACGCAGGTGAATGGTATTGTGATCCTGGCAGATTACGAGGGGGTTGGCTTGTCGCAAGCGTCTCGTTTTGGCCCATTTGTTGCCAAAAAAATGGTTGGAATTCTTCAGGTAATAGAAAAAAAAAATCACAACTTGGAGCTCAAAAAATGTCTTGAAAATGTTTTGTATTTCTCATCTGCATTATGTTTGTTATGACAGTTTTGTGTGTTGGTGACATGGTGAGGCAATTAGTCTTCTGATTGTGCAGAATACAAGCTGGTATACCACATTGACATGCTATTATGTCACTTCCTGTGTGTGGTATTCAAGCGGACAATAAAAGGGAGTTTACACAAATTGTAAAATTCACATCCTGCAATTAAGATGATTCGTTAGCACATTTTCTGCTGTGTCATGTAGAAAAATAGGCATATATTAAAATTGTTTGTAAACTAATTTTGAAAAGATAGTATTCAGAGGTCTTAAATTACCTTCCCTATTTACTACAGTAGAACATGGTAGGTATACATAACTGCTGTTTCTTACTTTGAAACAATACTGTTGTACTGTGTAAAATAGTGTACTCTTAGTGCTGCAGCGATGCTTATACATTTTAAATGGTGCCTTTTCAACCATAAAGCAGTAAAAATTTTATAGAAATGTTCATACCAAAGACGTATTTGCAGACCCACTGTAATTCATAACTGAGGACAACTTGTGACCTTATGACATACACAGGGTGGAGGGTGGTGGGATGGGGTTTAGTTGACTTGCTTGCTTGGAAGACTAGTCAGACATTCTCCCTCTCATTCCGCACCAGATAGAAATATCTGTTTTATATGCTCTCTACTCTAATGCAATGTTTTGTTTTGTTTTTGTGTCTGTAAAATAGGATGGTTTTCCCATTAGAATAAAAGCTATCAATGTTATAAATGAACCGAGGATATTTAAAGGCATTTTCGCTATAATAAGGCCATTTTTGAAAGAAAAATTAGTAAAGAGGGTAAGTGTATTATATTTGTTTTTGTGGTTTTTTTTTCCTTTTGTTCAATTGTAATTATGTAATCTAAATATAAACACTAGACTCTCACACTCCCAAAAGTTAAGGACCAATACCTGATTTCAATCTTATGTAGTTGTTCATACATCATGAGTATTACTTGATATTATGCAGTTTATGCATTTATTTCTATTTATTGCTATTTCTGTTAGTCTATAAACATTGCAGGTGACATTTTCAACACATTAAAGCACATTATAAAAATGTATCCCCTCAAATTGCTAAAACGTAAAGGAACTTATGTGCATAACTCCATACAGTAATGTAAATGTCAGATTTTTAACACTTCGTTCCATAATATCTGAGGTTACACATGCCTGTGTACTTTAGTTATTCTGAGGACATTAATGGAAGGATGGAATTTGTTTGCTTCTACTGATTGTTGCAGCAGCAAATTCAAAAACATCTTTCTTCTGCTTGTTAATCCTGGAGAGTAAGTACACCTACTTAAAGGGGTTTTAAACCTCCCTTAAAATAACCTGCCCCTCGCCCTGGGATTTCTCTTACCTGAAGACAGGAGCCTGATCAC
Organism: Mixophyes fleayi; assembly: GCF_038048845.1. Lineage (NCBI taxonomy): Eukaryota > Metazoa > Chordata > Amphibia > Anura > Limnodynastidae > Mixophyes > Mixophyes fleayi. The sequence continues at coordinate 153,610,542 of NC_134407.1, read as the reverse complement.
GCCACTGCGTGCTGGAGGACTCAATTGGTTCAAACGCTTCAATAGTTCTCTTTTGAATTCTAGATATTCGCAGTGGGCTGCAGAAAAAAGAGAAGGGGCACTATATGGCATTAGATGGGGGATTCCTGAAGGGGGAGATTTAGTTTAGGGCTTTTGACTTAAACAACCTTTTTAACGCCGAACATAATAATTTTCTGCTACATTAACTTTTTTACATGTCCGTATGAACCTGGTCATCTTCTGGTTAGCTGTATTATTGAGAAAGTGAACAGCCTATGTTCTGTGACATCATCAGGTTACCAGCTTTCTCAGTACATTGGCTGTCAGAGATCACATGAGCACAGGAACACAGAAACCTCTGTCCTCACCAACAAATCATTTAAATAGGTTGACCCCTTTTTATAGCTGATTTTCCCAATAATTGTATGTGTAGTAACTGTACATTGCAATTGGGCTTTAACTCAGACTGTACTGTTAATGTTAGATTTTTCTAAACTACATGACCGGTCCACTTTAATACAAGTGGACCAGCCCTGTTTAGTAGATGTATTTATTACACTCATTGATGGAGCCTTATATTGGTAGGTACATCATTTTTCATGAGTATTAGTTGCCAAAGAAGATGGCATTTCTGGAGAGTAAGTTTAACGTAACCTTTAGCGCCTACATATTATTATGCAGCACTTTAATGAGAATATGTAATCATTCACTTCAGAGCCTTCTCAGTGGATCTAACAATCTATGTTCCCTACCACATGGACTTTCACGTATTTAGGTTAATTGGCTTCTGACTAAATTAACCTTACCAGTATAGTTTTGGCGTTTGACAGGAAACTATAGCACCCAGAGGAAACCCACACAAACACGGGGTGAACATACAGCCTCCACACAGATACTGCCCTGGTAGGAATCTAACCCATAGCCCTAGCACTGTGAGGCAACAGTGTTAACCACAGCTGTACCACCTTGCTGCACACAGATTCTTTTTTTTACAATAATACTATAGTTGTGAATAACTGTAACACAAGCTTTGTGAGCTCCAAAGAGCTATCTATGTGATGATCCAGTCCCTTAGCCCTATGATATGATTTATAGCCAATTTATCTACACATGTGAATGATTAGATTGGTTGCTGACCAGACAACCAGGTTGCAATGGCCCCTTTCAGTGTGGTTGAATAATCGCCATACAAGCCGGTATCTGCTTGCCAGATCTTCCAGATTTCTTTGTGTAGGTTGAAGCCACACATACACTGTTAGGTCAAAATGTTTAACAAAATCTACATATGGCAATTTAATTGTTTGTATTCAATTGGCCCAATATTGTCAAATACAGCCTCCAAAACAAGCACAGTGCTTGATAATCTGATCAGTTTAGATTAGATTGCTATTAGGTATTTTCACAATTACTATTGGTATATGACCATTGAACTGTTTGAGCTTACATTTTTCAATGGCGTTCAAATTCCTTCATGATCCAACCGCTCAGTGCATTCACCAATTGGCTGAGTCTCTTCAAATTTGGCTATTCACGTGTGTTGAAATTGGACAGCGATTCTGTTAGTAGAATTGGCCTCTATTAGTAACACTTACCGCATTCACTAATATAGACTTTACAGATATTAACAGCAGTTACTACATATAATGAAAATTTGGTATGCATGGATCATTTAGACAAAGACATGATCTCTACACATATACTACAAACAGGGCTTTAATTTGTATCCTCTTTACATTTAGTTTTTTCTCCACGGATCAGACCTACACTCTCTCCATAGCAATATACCCAAGGCCATCTTGCCAGAGGAATATGGAGGCACCTCCGGGAAACTGGATACATCAACATGGAACCAGATCCTCTTGGCATCTGAAAATGACTTTGCACAAGACTTTGACCAGGCCGTCCTCACCCGAGATGGGTCGCTGCAGGGGTTTGTAATTAATGATACTGACTCTGACTACTTGCAATGTGAGGAGCCTGTGCGTGGGGTTAAATCCCAGCTCTACTGTTACTGAATACTATTTTTGTGTTGGTACAGACTTATGGGAGAGTCTCTAAATAAATGTACACAATGTTCTATTTTAATTGCATTAATGTTTATTCTCAAAATGTGTATTATCCACAGAATTGCCAAATTTCTGAATAAACAAAAACCTCAAATTTCACAGCTTTACCGTAAAACAGGAATGTAAAAATCCCAAATATTCAAAGCACTTCAATTTTTTTTTAATATTTTTAATTATTGATTTACAATATATGAAATTGCAAAACTGAACCAGTCAAAGTACTTTACAGTATTCATTTTAGACTTTTGAACTTATGTTGAACTAATATTACTTGATATGATTTGTCCATTGTTGTTGATGTTAATGCTCAGGTCGGCTTGTATTATTAAATACCCCATATGAAATGATTGTCTGATATGCGCGGTATTGTTCAATGCTTTTCATGTGACTTCCCTCAAAAGTACGTCTTGGCAAGTAATGTGCCCCCTATGTGTATGCCAATTCTTATTGTGAACATAGATTCTGCCATAGTTCTAGATAGATTTTAGGTGAGACAAGACCAGCTGAGAGTAGTACACTAACAACAGCATTTGTGTCACAGGCCTAGGCTGCTGCATAAATTTGTACAACCACACACTTTTGAGAAATCTGTGGAAAACTGTTCTTGCACAAGTTCCTTGGCAGCTTGGTTCGTCTAACAAAAGCTGGAACATTTCAAAATTCAAAGCCGTCCACAGTTTCTAATCGTTGCAACAGTTCTGCATTTATATATATTTTTTTACGCGCTCGGAGCAGCTCTCCCACAGCACCCCTAGGTGTAGATTTACTAAAACATAAAAGGAAAAGTGGATGAGTTGCCCCTATATAATGCCAATAAATGAAAATAGAGATTCAATTAAACATTGGAACCTAAAGAAAACCTTATCTTTGGCCCAAAACAATAATATAAGATTGACTTAGATGGACAAGCGAGTTATTCCTGATGAAGCCAATGCAGCGCTAGATGGTCACGATGGGCCTTGCCTCCTGAATGAGTAGATCAAATTAAACCTCTGCTGCAGCAAGGAGTTAATAAAATATTGTTCCATCAGACTTAAGAACATTTTAAATTCCTCTACTTGTATAGAATAACCATCTGTGCTGTTTTCATACTGTGTCTAAGTTTGATAGTAAAATAGCCAAAGTATCAGTCTGTAACACAGACTGACGGATGTACAAAAAAGTGTGTGAAACATGGATATTAATCTAAAAAGGTAAGCGAGATTTTCTTATGTGAAGCATGGAGGTTAAATTCAGTGTATAGTCTCGCCCCACTTTTGCACTTCAGCTTTATTTATTTAAATTCTATACTTTATCACAAACTACAAAAAAAATCAAACACAAACTATAACACTGTCAGTTAAGAAATTGTTATACAAATAGCAAATTGGAATATGCCACTTCAAACTCTGGGTGATGACCTTGAAACATGTACAAAGCATATTACCTAGGAGACTTCAAGAAAAGACCTATAAGGCTTTATGCTTTCCCCAGCCCTTTTTTTGACCATTTAACTGGTACATGTGTAGAACTTCATGTTATAAACTATAATCAAATAAATATTTAAAGCACTTTGGTATGGTATGCAACATTTTCTTACCTCCTCAGACTCCATGGCAGCCCGAACAATAACAACTTGGTTAATCCTTAATTAACTTCTTGAGACAAGAGACATGAACGAAAGTTGACACAACCAAAAGGTATATAGTATGACTCCTCCTTTCTTCATTGTCTTTCTCTTGCCTCTTCAAAGCTGAGTAAGGCAGCAATAAGTGTAGCAAAGGTTTTTGTTTTTTTATGTATTTCTTATGTATGTGGGCTTTACTCTAGCTCCTGAGGTAGATTCAGAGGTTCCTGGTTTCGCTCCGTCTGGGCATGCCACAGGGACTGGGGTGGCTCCCTGGGTGGGCCGTTCTTTGCTACCATCGGGTATTGAATGCAGAAAATGCTGATACTCTGTCTAAAGAGAGGAAATTCAGAATACGTGTGCAGCCACTACATGAACGGGTAATGTGACCTGAGGTAGAGAATGTCACTTCCAGGTCATCGCATTCTTCATTTTGATTTATTGATTCGTTGGGGAAAGACACATCTCATGGTGAAGGAGAAACTAAAGAAGATGTTTATGCCAGTCCCAGCCCCCTTACAGGATGATGTTTTTGGAGATGAATAGAGTGTTTATAATATACCAGGTGATTAGAGAACTTCTGGATAAGGAGTGGGATCAGTTGGAGAAGCAGCAATCCAGTTTTAAATGACTCGATAGCATGTATTGCTTACAAGAATGTAAAACTGCTAACTGGGACTCGCTGCCTAAAGTTGATGCTGCTGTAGCCTGTCTTTTGGCAACAACTGCTAGTTCATTACAAGATGGAGGCCCATTAAGCAACAAACACTCATAGCGAAACAGGTAATCTCTCTAGAACCTGTTGATCAGAGAGGTCCCAGCTTCTATTCCAAACTCTCTGGTAGAAAGCAGTCAGGAGGTTTCCAGATCTGAGAAGACACAATCAATTTGTGCATGCAAGACCTTTCCGCATGGAGTTTGTAAACTCTATTCTTGATACAATAGAAAAAGATTTCCTTGCATCAATAGATTTACAGGATGTCTATCTTCAAATTTCAATTATACCGTTACACTATTTTTTCATTCTCTTATTCTACAGCCTAGTAACAATTTCCAGTTTACTTGTCTGTCACTTGGCCTCTCGACATCTCCCAGAACCTTTTGCTTAGTAGATCTTATATTTGTTCTCAGGAAACCGGGAATTGCATTGTGGCCTTATCTGGATGATAGTCTGGTGATAGAAAAATCGGAACACTGTGCTCGAACCAAAATGCTCAAAGTAATCCCTTTTCTACAAGTTCATGGTTGTATCACTGTGACGAACCGTAGTCCCACTGGACTGATGACTTTTTATTCATCACCAGTTTCTCACAGTTTATTGTAACTTTTAATCCTTGGCCCAGTCTAAGTATATACACCAGAGCATCTGATTATTGTTATTTCTTGTTATTAGGTACATTTTTCCCTTGCTATAACCTGCAATATTGTATATATTAGAAATATAGAGACTGTTGCCTTATGGTATGAAAATAGCAGGACAGCAGAAAGCCATATTGCATGACATCATTGGAAGTTGTTAGCTAAGGTAATTACCATTTGTCTCAAATGTCCTTTGTTATGAGGTGTGGCATAGATCTGGGTTGTTAGTAATCAGAACAATGTCTGAGTTACTGTTAATATAGCTAGCTGGCAGCCCAAGTTAGTTATCTAGGTCAAAAGGTAATCTAGGAGGTATTTAGGTTAGCATTTGCAGATTATGAGCAGTGTGTCTCCATAGTACTAATCCGTCTGAAATAACATTGAAAAATGTATTAATATGTATCAATATAATGTTGTATCAAAAGGTATCACAGACTCGTGTAACGCTGCTGTTAAAATGTGTGAAATGTCTTAATGTTTCACGCAAGCATGGAGTGTCATTCCCTGCTGTAATATTGTAACCCTTTATTAAGTGTATCCAGTCAAATAGGTAATTCAGTCAAGGCATTCCATTGTATAATCAAGGTAACAGACAGTATATCTAACAGTTAAATAATTTACATGTCCACTGATAGAACAATCCTGAAAGGTGGCAGATTGGGACATCTTGACCCTACTTTCTGTGTATACATCCAGGAATATAAGGAGAGCACTATATCAATGGATTCATATGATCTTTGAGGATCCTGGTGTATGTAACACCAGCACAAAGAACTTTAGGCCAGGCATTGTGGTGCTGCCCTGAGGAAAAACGGTACCTGGACAGGGTCTGTGTGAGCCAGTATCCCAGGCTGGGCGACATAGAAACTGTCTAGCTAAAGGGTAGCGATACTATGGGAGAATAAGACTGAAGGATACTGAAATTGTTACTTTAGAATGCTGACTACAAGAGAGTGCTGGAGGGTACACTCTACCATTTAACCTGTACCTTGTGAACATTTTATAGTGTTGTGCTTTTGTAATAAAGCCTTATTTTGGATATATTCAGGTCTGCAGAATATATCCAATCATCAATACACCAATCACTATCATAAATACAGTCAAGAATCACCTTGTGCCTTTTCAAAGGCTTCAATTTCTGGGAATACAGGTACACAGCGAAGCACAAAGCATCAGTGTCAGAAGAAAGACTTGTGAAAACTGAACTGCTGACTTATCAAATTCAGTGTCGGCAACAATCTTCAATAATGAATTATCTCAAGCTATTGGGCACGTTTTCCTTAACCATAGGGACACTTTCATGGACGAGATGGTACATGAAGAATCTTCAGCTAGATCTACTTGATCAGTGGGAAAGTGGTCCAGAATCTCTGGATCAGACTATAAAACTTACACACCGCAGAAGGGAATTTCTTGACTAGTGGTAGGATCCAGCATTACAGGAAAGTGTAGTGCTCCTCTCAGGACCAGAATGGACTGTGTTAACGACAAGTACAAGCTCCAAAGGATGCTCATTGGCACCACAAAGTAGTTCAAAGGGCACGGCTTCAAAAGGTAAAGAAACTGCATGCAAACATTCTGGAAGCTAAGACAGTGTGGCATGCAATACTTTATTTTCTGCCTTGGTTACAACCCAAACCCCTCAAGTTTTTTTTTTTTTGTTTTTTGTTTTCTCTCCGATAACTGGACAGTAGTGGCATTAATAAAATAGATAAGGAAAGACAAAGCGCTAAACCATAGTGAAAGAGCTATTGACAATCTGAGATCTTTCAGCTTTTCACACAGTGAGCAAGGACCATAAGATGGCAAATTATTTCAGTCTGTATCAGATCCACCTAGGAGAGTGGGCAATACACAAGGAGGTGTTTCAACAGTTGGACAAGTTTGTGATCCCTCGGATAAATCTAATGGCGACAAGTCAAAACGTCAAGGCAGAGCAATTCTACTACAGTCAAAAAGATTTTAGAGCAGAAGGGAATAGATGCTCTGAAAATAGATGAGATGCTCCATGAAATACCCTGGCCTTTATCATTTTGGCCAGATCTTCTGTATTGATTGTCTATTTTTTTCTCCTGAACCTGGAGACACTCTGCTGGATGGTGTGGAGATTGAGCAGTGGTTGCTCAAGAGCAAAGGAAGATCTGACAAGGTGATTGAGGTATTTTTGCAAGCAATAAAAAGACATTCTTCCTTAATATATTCCAGAGTTCATAAAATATTAATACTCTAGTGCGGCGGTTCCCAAACTGCGCCGCGGCTCCCAGGAGTGTTGCGGTGCTGTCACTGGGGTGCCGCGGGCCAGACAGAAAAAAGAAAGAAAACCGGAACTTGCCAATCCGCAGGGCGCCGGGACCCAGCAGAGAGGAGGCTGCTGGGTCCCGGCGGATTGGTAAGTTCCTGTTTTCTTTCTTTTTTCTATGGCTGGCTCCTGGGGCAGAGTGAGGGGGACAGATGGCAGAGTGAGGGGGACAGATGGCAGAGTGAGGGGGACAGATGGCAGAGTGAGGGGGACATCGTGAGAGAGGGCAGAGGAGGGGGACATCGTGAGAGAGGGCAGAGGAGGGGGACAGCGTGAGAGAGGGCAGAGGAGGGGGACAGCGTGAGAGAGGGCAGTGTGCCTGGATGCAGAGGGGGCAGTGTGCCTGGATGCAGAGGGGCATTTTTGCATACAACTAAATAAGTATTTCTGTCATGGCCTAAATACTTATTACAATTTTTTGACCCAACTACTTATAAAACAGGACTGCTCAGTAATTATTTTGGAGGGGTGGCTTAAAAAAGTTTGGAGACTCTAAGGGTGCCGCAAACTGAAAAAGTTTGGGAACCACTGCTCTAGTGCAAATCTAGATTGATCAATCCATTTGCAGATAACATACCTCAGGTGCTGGTTTTCCCTTAAGAAGGTTTACAAAAGGGCCTTGCCCTTAGTACATTAAATTTTATGGCTTAGAGGTTTAAGATACATATCTGATCAGTAGACAACTTGGGTTCGTACCACTGAGAGGGTTGATTTGATTTTTTTTGATTTTTATAATGTCATTTTTATTATTTTGTAATTCATACAATTTTATGCATTCAGATGCCCGCTTTAATAGGAATGTTTTTGTATTGATTTATTGGGAATATTAGGTTGGGTTCTTGTTTCAAGTGAGATGGTATTCATTGTGTGACACAGTGAGAACTTCCCCTTTGTCTCCAGTCACTCAGAATTAAGAATAATGATTCACTATTTTTATGTACCATATATATATATATATATATATATATATATATATATATATATATATATATATATATAATGTGTATGTTGTTTTGGCAGTGGTGGTTCTGCCACTGTTAACACAGGTGTTTGGGATAATGACCAGAACACAGTAATTGGAGGATCCTGTAAAAATGAAATTCCTGGGGGTAATTCTGCCGATTCACATGCTGTCAGTGGGATTGTAGACCCCTTTAAATATGAAATTGCTGTTGTATCGGAAGAGCCTCAAGGGTTGGCAGAGACACTTCTTGAGCTTCGATGCACGAAGCACGTATTGCATTTGAAAACAAAGCAGATCTGTCATATTTTTGGATGTCAGCAGCTACAAAGGCATCAAAATTGCACATGAGGAGTCAAAAAGTTGTTGCCTTTTTCAAGTATCTACCTTTGCGAACAAGGATTTTCCACTCTAACGAACATAAAAACAAAGCAGAGAAATCGATTGGACGCTGAAGATTGTATCCAAATTGCTCTGACATCAAAATACCCCAATATTGATGCTCTCGTATCAAAAATGAAGCAACATCATTTCTCCAAAACCTGAAGTTTTGAAGTTGAAGCTTTTAAAGAAATTTTGAATAGATTCAATAAAATTTTAAATTCCAATAATTAATAATATATGATTTCCTTCCTTTCAAATCAAGGGGGTAACATCGGCGTATCTAAATATATTTGGGGGTTAAAGGTAAAAAAATTCCCTGACCCCTAATATAGAGAGACATTTTTAATGGTCTACCTTTTGATAGTCATGACAAATGGCGAAACGTGTCAGTTGAGATTATATTTACTACATCACGATTGGGTCTACTAAACAGGATGTGATTTATATGATTTTTGCTTCATGACATCATTGCTGTATAATTAAAGGGACTCCTCATGATCGTTTGTGAACTGTGCTAAACAGACTGGATTTTCCATGGAGAAACCCTGACTAGGAACTTACTTTCTGAGCTGTGTGGATATCAACAGGGGAATATTTCTCCTAAACAGCTACCTCCACTGGATTGGTGAGATTGTTCCACACCTTTTGTTCCCTAATTGAGAAGAGTGCACATTTAACTATTGCTGATTGAGCTTTGCATTAACAGCATCTAATAACATTGGAATTGCAATATAAAGCATAGTTAATTCATCTCCACACACTGTTTTTACCAAATGAACCGGTCACTCACTTTGGGGAAACAAATGTAATTTCCTTGTCTACATGAACAACATATGATTTTGGATATAAGCATCTTTTTTTGAGTTTTTTTCTATCTGGTAGATATAATTATTTTTTATATTAACTCTTGTGTTATTGGAGACCCGTGATTCATTTATAATATTATGCTGAATATGTTTTTATGGTGGCTTTTAGCCTATTTCTTATTTGGTTCTGTATAACCTGTTGGTTCTTTATTTTAATAAGTTGTTTATATACAATCTCATATACTCCGCTTCTCTTTTGCTGGGTTTAATATATTATTAAATTTCAATTACATTGAGTCAGTCCTCTGGCGCCCCTTTCTTGGTGGTTTTTTTTTGTTTGTTTTTTCTTCTCATGGTGTTGTAATTTGAGGTTGTGGCACCCCTCAATTAGGGAGCATAATTGGTTTGCTGTTTCATGCCATAACAATATATAGTCTGTTTAAAAACCTACCTTTCCAGACATCTTCTAAATGATGCAGCTTTGGCTGGCGCACAGTTTGGAAAGGGAATTCTTCAAGCAGTTAATCCATAAATATTCTATATGCATCTCTTGATCAGTGTTTGCTCAATTGCTTGGAACCCACCCTGATTGTATACATCCCATTCATTAGGGCTACCATGGAGTCTTAAGGGGGAAATAAGCAAATTATACTCGCCAAATTTGTAATTTCCTCGAAGTACTCCATGGCAGTCCCAATTTTCCCTTCCATGTCACCTGTTCATGTGTGTTTCAGAGATTGTCTGGTAAGTTATTCAAAGACAATAAAGGAAGAGTTGCACTATATGCCTTCCGAGGTGTCAACTTTTTTTGCTGTACCTACTCGGCTGATTAAGAGTTAACCTATCCGTTGGTGCTGCCATGGACTACTTCAATGAGATGCAAATTATCTAAGTATAATGTGCTTATATAATTGGACTATTGAGCTTTTTTTTAATAAATACCCAATTTTTATTCTATTTATATTGTCTGTCTTGCCTCTCCACAGGGAAGGTAGCCATTTTCTAGAATTGTACTATGTTGCTGCATTTAAAAGTAAATCCTGAGAAATAAAAAAAAAAAACTACAGTATAAATATAGTATTAGAAACCTTATATTTATAAAGATTAGCTGGGTAGGACTGGCTTAGCCCATCCTTGTGTGCCTTTATATCAGACAGTTTATTTCCATTGCCCTGGCATACTTTACAATTGGTATGCATTATTTTATTGCGTTTTTATAGTTCTTATTTGTAAAAATCAGAATAAAAACCAGGCTAAGTGGATTTAGGACATTGCATGTACCAGCCATTCATCATCCGTCGTTATAAGGCACTAGCTAAGATAATCTTGTATGGAGCAGTGACGCTCAACTTTTCTTCAGCTCAGACCAAAAGCGTCAGTGTGACACTGTTCTGGAACCCTAAGGGAGGTGGTTTCCAATAAAATGTATTGCCAAACTGACAATTCGGGTCAAAGTCTAGTTTTTTTGCAACCATAAAATTAATCATATCTGCAGCACACTGAACAAGTCCTTTTATCGGATGCAGTCACATGAATTCTGTATCATTGGAAAGTCTTAGATTCCACCCACCGGTTATACTATCTTTGTAGCCACTGTCCTCCAACTGAACTACATATAATGGGAGCTGCAGCCCATCCAGTTCATTGAGGTAGACTTACATTGGCCATATCAAGAATGGGGTGGTCCAGTGGGAATAGTTTATTAAAAGGTCATTAATTAAAAATACATTATTTTGATATTAATACATATGAAAGGCTGTGTATTCCTGAGTTGAATATTACACCTGAATAGCTAAATATGGCCACCATGCTCTGTATCATCTCTGCAGCAGGTTGTACTTCTCTTACAGGACAAACAGAGTGACAACCATTCTTTACAAAAATGTATAGTGTGGATTGGGTGATTCACAATCCTGTGATTGCTTGGATTCTGACTGGCATCAGATCCAATGTGACAATGTTTAAAATATTTGGGAGGAGCTTCAGCTGTATGTGCGTGAGGAAGTAATGCTTTACTTTATAAACAGGATAACTTTAATTTACAACCTAAACTTTTACTAAGTATATTTTCATGCAGTTTCTATTGCCATTGCTTTAGGCTATAATATAGCGCAACGGTACCCTTTGCATTTGATAACCATTATATCCAGAGCACAAGTTTGTTGTATAATAGGGCAATGGAAATAAAGAACTCTGCCTGATGATATAAAGGAACACAAGGAAGATATAAAAGAAATATCAATGTGTTTATTAAAAGTTGCAAGAGAGTAATGTACATGCCATTAAATTAGTCTTGTGACATTGGAAAATTTCCTTTCAGATATTAATTGCAATTAGGTAAAGAGGTTCAAACTAGCTTTGAGCAGTTTTCTTTTTGAAGTATTTTCACACAAGTTTGTTTAATAGAAATGTTTTGTTCTCCCATGAAACTAGTTATTTCATAACTTTTTGTTCAGACATAGTCCTATAAATGTGTAAATACAGTACATTCATAAAAAGCTGGCATATTTTACTCGGTGTAAAGGAATATTTTAACAGTTAAGTTTTTGTAATAAACTTTTGTTAAAGATTTTGTTAAAGAACCTTAACAGACAAATCCACACTTACCCTAAAGTAAGTGCCCCACCCAAACGAGAAATGCTGGGGAGTAGAGGTGTTTTAATATATGTACTAATTACCTAAGTCTCAAACACATTGGAGGCAGTCATCTTATTAATGATTTGCCGCCCCCCTAATACCATCACCACAAATAACAAGACCACATTACTGTGGGCGTATTACAGCTCAGTACTTTTACAATGCTCAATGCGCCTAGTATCAAAGTGCTGACAAGTAGTTTTATTATTTACTCATGTAAAGGTTTTACACAACATGGGAGAGCTTTCTGAAGCGTACATACATTATCAATATTATTTCTATAATGGTCTTCCATTAGCCGCAATGTATCATTGATTTATATAGATCATTGCAGGGAACTTTTACATCTGAACAATATGATTTTAGTCTTACATTTTAATGTGCTGTAAACCCACAGTATCTAATCCAATAATTGCTTTTATTACCCTAACTTGCACTAGACAGATCAAAGCTAACACTGATACTGTGCATCCATACAGATAATCATCAGTGTAGTAATACAGAACCACTTGCCTGTATTGTACTGCAGTATGTTTGTTTTTTTTGTCTTTATTTTACATTTCTCTCTGAAACTGCCCCAAGCTGTTAAGATACATTGTATATTCTATTACATAAAAGGACAGTTAGTTGTTAAATGTAATTTGCATTCAGCAAGGAAAGGATTTCTACACTTGTGCTGTATAGTTTGTTTTTATGAAGTAAATGATTGATACATAGTTGTTGCTAGCTTTCAAGTAGCCTGTATGCAAATCAGTCTATATTTTCTGTTTATAAAGTAAAACATATACTTATACATTTTTGTCTGAAACTGTGTGCTGAATTAAATGTTTATTTTTCTATTCTGGTATATCCATTAACATTTTATAAATAGAGGTGAATATTGATTTAAAATGTCAATTTGTATGCATGGTTTAATAAATCTCTTAAAAGTATAACCCTTCAGACTCTTGTACTGCCTGCAAAATGTTGGTTGGAATGTAGCTTTTGTCACATATTTAACTGGACCTCTTCTCAGGGATATCAATAAGTTAAATACAAAAATAACGTTAATAATTAATAATGTTAGAATACTTTGAGCCAGATTCATTAAGGCACGGAAAACAAATGTATTGTGCGTGGTTTTTTTGGTTTTTTTAAAGAACGCACATAAAATCATATTCAGCAAAGACCCGATGTAAAGATACATCTTGTTGAATACGGGTCTAGGGGGAAGCACGTGGCTAAGTGGTTAGCACTTCTGTCTTACAGCACTGGGGTCAAGAGTTCAATTCCCGAAAGTGGCCTTATCTGTGAGGAGTTTGTATGTTCTCCCCATGTTTTTGTGTGTTTCCTCCTGGTGCTCCGGTTTCCTCCCACACTCCAAAAACATACTGGTAGGTTAATTGGCTGCTAACAAATTGACCTTAGTCAGTCTGTCTGTCTCTGTCTGTGTTTTAGGGAATTTAGACTGTGAGCCCCAATGGGGCAGGGACTGATGTGAGTGAGTTCTCTGCACAGCGCTGCGGAATTAGTGGCACTATATAAATAACTGGCGATGATAGGTCCACTCTGCTCTAACAGACAATACTCTGCAGGATATGTCCAATACATATGAGGAATATTAAGGCACAAAAGAATGCACAGGAAAAACAAAATTCAATTAATGTCACCTGTTAGTGATAGTCATTAATGACAAAACATAACCCCCCCATACAATTACATTTATTAGGATGTTAGGAATGTCTACTGTACATAATACATTTTTACAGTTGCTCCTGATTGCAAACACTTTCTATCTAGCTTATGCGTCTCCACTATTACTTGGCATTGACACCTGACCTATAGCAGGTGCAAGTGATATGACAGGAAAACACTTACGTTTGAGATGGTGAAAGCTTGAGTCAGACACCCTAACTGTACATTGACTATGTGCTTACACCCATTCCCCTCCCGCCCCTGAAATCATAGACTGTAGTAAGGGTCCTTTGCGCTCAAAGATGAATTGGATATTGCTGCGTTCACTGGCGTATGGTTTGTTTCCGGGCATGCGCAGAGCAATTTTATGCAAAATACGGCACATATCAGCATTTACATGCCTTAATTCTTCAGGCCCTTTTTGCGCTCTTATGGTGAACTCACTAATGCTGATGGTTTTAATGTTGCTAGCACTACTCATGTGATGGGTACTTGGTGGTTACATTATCTATGTGCATGCAATTGCCAAATTCCTAGGGCTCAAACACACGGACAAAAAATACTAGTGTGACACTAGCTGTGGACCGATAATGGTCCTGTATGAATACCAAGTAACGAAAACAGTCACTAAGGGGGATATATGTAACGTTTAAGAGAGGAGTATTTAGAAAGAGGCACAGCTAAAAAGGAAATAGGTACTACAAAAGCCTCAAACACTATAAAACAGACAAATTCATAATAAAAAAAGCACTGGTTTATTATGAGATTTACATTACTATATCCTATTAAAATCTAATGAATGAATATTGTTTAAGATGCTAAAATATATATATGATAATTTTTGACACACACTGGCTGAGAATCGTTATTTATTATATCTGTATTTTTTGAATTATTTTGGTTTTATTTATGTTGGTGAAATGACAGCAAGTAACCCTAACCCTCTCTCAATCTTCTCCCTTAAACATATGCACACATACATTGACAAACGAGAATAAAAAGTCTGACACAACGTTTAATTAAATGTTTATATATTAAACAGTATATATATTACATTGCAAATCTAAGTGCTGCGGTTGTGGTCATACTTGTACTGTATATCTGCCTGTACACGCTGGAGGCAACAAATCAGTAGGCTAACCCATCTACTCAGCCAGTCAGAAACTGGTGCCTCTCAGTAAGTACTAGTGACATCACTGAGGCTACTAATCTCATAATGGCTCAGTCACAAAAATGGCTGCCTCCAGGGTGTAGGTGACCAGCACTCTTTAAAACAGTGTTACTCAACTCCAGTCCTCAAGCTCCACTAACAAGCCAGGATATAAAGCTATCCATGTTTGAGCAGAGGTGATTTAGTGCTTTAGCTTGATTCAACCACCTGTGCTCAAGTATACTTACAACCTAGACTGTTAGGGAATACTGGAATTGGAGGCACTGCTTCAAACCCATAATTGAAATTTAAGATGCATTAACATACAATCATACTTGAGGGCTTAATCAGTGTGAAATCAGTAGCATGGGACCGGGTATATGCAAGCCATGTGAGTATCACCATCTCTCCAGAACGTAATTGCTGTAGAACACCACAATAGTGCAAGTATTTTGGAGCAGGGAGCTTGGTGGTATATACCTAGAGCCCTGTGCTAGAGAACTGGTACATCGTGCAGCAATTGGTCCTTTCCAATTAGATCAACCTGTCACCACAAGCAGAGAATGACCAAATAGTGCTCACACAGGCCTTGCTCACTGACCAAAGGACGGCAATGCACTGCATTGCATTACAACATGTGATTTATATTTAACAAATTCTGCATACAAAAGAAACTTAGCACAGATATAGAAAAATCATACATTTTTATCCAAAACAAATGTCATTATGAGATAAAAGTGCAACTTTAAAAACTGAATATATTACTGAAATAAAGTGAAAAGTAAATGAAACTGCTCTTTGATACAATGTGTTTCAGCTTAATTCAAGGAGATAAAAGGCAGCAGTATACATGATAAAACTTTTGATAACACAATGTAATTTTGACAGTAGTAAAAGAAAATGGCTTTTTTGCTTATGGAATTATCAAAGACTTTGGAATGAGGATTTTACAAAAAAAAGGAGAGATCAGAAGACATCTAACTGAAGTCTCTGTTAGGGAAGAAGATAGGAGCTACCAAGGTCCAGGTATAGAGCAGCAGACACACCCAGCTAGAACTGATCTTGAACCAGACTGCTGGCCACTTGCTTGTTATGGTCTTGAAGTCTGCATCCGGGCTGTAGTTACAAAGAAATTAAGTTATTGATAAAAACTGACCTTAGTGTGATACTATTTGTTGCTGTATAGTTTGGTGGAAAAAAAAAAAAAAAAAAATCTGATTGTTTTGCTGTTATAATATATGATATTATGACGTTTAAGCAGGCAGCTGACCCGGAATACAATGCTCTCTTCCTACAAACTGCAATTATTTGGCTATTCTAGTTACCCTTGCCAGAGTGTGTAGACAATTTGAAATAATTCACTCCCCTGCCGTCAAGGATCTCTTTTCATTCTTACAAGCTAACAGCACATTAGACTTAGTTTGACATCAATACAAAAAAAAGGATAAATAAAGTACAGTTAATGTTTGCTAAAACCTAGTGTTCTAATCACCTAAACAGTGATCAATTAGTTCTGGGCATGCACTGTAAAAGCAGGCTCCACCCATGTGGTGACATCATTCCATTTTCAGAAAGTGAATACACATTTCGATAACTATAATGTCTCAAGCAACTTGTTGGACTTTGAATTTCACTCGCCCGTTTCCACCATTATAGAGCACCTGTTCACTACACCCAGTGAAGGTCTGCACTAATTGTCAATGACAGTTCAGTCTATCAATTATTTCGGCACTAGTGATACCACTGAGGCACAAGTTTTTGCCTCAGTGAGATCACTGGTTCCTAGTGCATTCATAGGCTGTATTCTCATGAATAATTCTTAGGCAACAGGTGAACTGTACTTATCCCTATTCTTGCTTCAAAAAACCTGTTTACATAATACAATAGAAAGGTCTCACCTGTACCAGTTGGTGAGTGTCATCATTACATAGAGAGAAGCAAGGCAAAGCAGCAGGTGGAAGAAAGAATAGTTGTACTGGACACCATCCTTCTCATTATCCACCACACGCCGCACCTCGTCGTCATTGACCTCTGCACTGCTCCCTGTGGTGTCATCCAACATGACGGTGTCGTGGCCAGATAAGGTAAGCTTGTTTACTTGGCTATTGGCAGAGTTACGAATACTGCAAGGGGCAGAAAAGAAAAAAGTGCACTGTTAAGATTATGTATGCATATAAAGAACTCCTAATTAAGACAACTTGAGTAAGAGGTGAATTAAAAGGACTATATACTACAATAGAAGCTTAACAAAAAATAACTAGATGTGCTTAGATATTCTTCAAAACTAAACAATATTTACCCAGCAATTGACATGACAACATTAAGAAAAGCATATCCATCTTTAAAGCTGGATATAAAAACATCAATTGCACCCTGGTCCTACTGCTGGTTGATGCTCCAAGCTAGGAATTGTAGTTCAGCCCATGGTCACTACCTTAACATAGCATCAATCAGTGTAGCTTTTACACTTTTAAATAAAATAGGTGAATTTTCAACAGGTCATGACAGTCAGATGAAATCCCAATTCTCACCAGGAATACAAGAGACATGCTAGAAACAAGAAGAAACCACAGATGTTCTGAGCATCCCACCACTGCACAGACTTAGTCAGCTCAGGTGTGACAATATCTGTTATTGTTTCATTGGCAGGACTAATCGGTGAAGATGAGATTGTTTTCAGTATGCTCATTAAGCTTGGGCTACAAATGATGTCTGAAAAGAAAGAAAAAAACATTAGGAAAGATTATTCTACAAGTAACAGTAACAGGATAAAAAGCTCTTGTTCAGGATCCATTGTTTAAATCATGCTGCAAATCAGATTTAGGCAACCTGTGGTTCTGATTGTTGTGGAACTGGTAATGTGTATTATTGTACTTGTCAAAGTATTTGTGTGCTGGGATTTATGAAATAGGTACTGTCATGAACATAGGGAACTTTAGTTATTTATAAGGGATGAGTCATAACTGCAGTGTAAATATATATCAAATGAATCCATTGATAAGTTCAGCTACTAAAGTGTAAAATGTGAAGACAGAAAGTCTGATGTAAATGTATTTGATGGTTTTGTACATTCCAGTTTGAGAAGATAGGAGTGGCAGCATCAAAGAGCTCTTGCCGTGAGATATATCCTGACACAAGTTCGTTTTTGGACTCCTGAATAGACTTAGTGGGGCCGGTCACAGCTGGACATCCTTGCAGCCCAAGGCAGCATTTTGAAGGCCTATACAGGTATATAGAATATCAGCTTCAAAAAGGAATATGTCTTCATAATTCATATTTTGGGGAATCCAGATGCCACTCCATACTGAGGAGCAGAAATCACACCAGGGTTGTGAATGACCGGTATGGGTGGTATCCAGGAACAGCTAAAATCACATATCTTTGGAAAAGGTATGTCACATTGTCAAAATTTCATTATGTTTGGTATGAAAGTCATAGGGGATTTATTAATATTAAAATTGGATCTGTGTGACGCTCCACAGAAAAGTTAGGTCACATAGTAGAATTGGTTAGTAAATCAGGCAACATGCAGATGGTGATTGAAAAAAGTGTCACAGGCCACAACCCCCTGGGGTAGAAAGAGGTGTGGAAGGGTCTTTAAAAGGCTGAGACCAAGTATAGCAGATTGTCAGATTTTTTGGGGAAATCAATTCACATTGATAAGCTGTCCATCTTTCTAGCCAATTTCCCATGGCACAGATTATGCAACTCAAGTAAGTGCTATTCTGAATGTAACCCCTTTTATTTTAAACTGTTTGCTTGTTATGTCATTATTTTATTAGTTTATTCATTATTTTTTATATCTGTATGCCCTTTACTTTTGTATATTAAATCTATAATTTAATATGGTGCATCCTTGATACTCTTAACAAATCCATTAGCCTGTTAACAAGAAAATAGCTCAACCAAGTTAATCCTTTGAATGCCAGTGTGTGATTTGTTGATACATTTGATTAACAAGCTGTGTGTGCTTGCATTTACATTTGTGTAACAGTCTGGAGGTGTGACGAGTTAACCCTTTGCTTGCTGGTGTGGGTCTTGCTAGTCTGTGAGCAGCTAGAAGCCTTGTGTGCCAGTGTGGGACAGTATATTGGGGTCCTATTGCCCGTATTCAATAGGTGGTGGCAAACCTGAAGGTGTAAGCGCTGTTTGGGGCGATTTCAGTAGGTCTATAACCTGTGTGATGGGTAAAGAGAGACTGTGGGCTGGAATAGTGTGACCTCATACAGCAAATCACCCCAAAGTCATGGCAGCTGGGAGCGTGTTCGTGACAGGTACAATATGATATGGGTTGCTGGTCTCATAGGTGATAGGCTGTTAGTTTTACACATTTGACCTGCAGCTGTCTGTGTACTTTCAAATGTTAAATTGTAGAAGCCTTCACATAGAAATTGTGGAAACTTACAGATGATCTTTTATACATAGAGATGTATGTACTGTAGATAGTGTGTTTATAGTTGTAGCTATGGTAAGAACTCAGTGTGAATCATTGTGTGCTGTTCATTCCTGGAACACTTACCAGGCTCATTGGACATAGCGGACCATGTCAGGTATACTGTATATAGAGTAATCACAGAAGACTGAAGGAGCCCGGACTGTGGTTTATGTTCCTGCAAAATGCAAACAGATAATGTTAAGCTTTATTATTTTAAAGATGTTTCAAATTCTGTTATCGGTGGCTGCTAAAGGTTCATAAGTCAAGCAGATTTATTAAATAGGTTCTGACTCATCCTAAACGATCCACTTGCACTATGTATTTCACCTGTGAGGAGGTCTTGAAAACATATACTAAGCAGTCCGAGGACAGTGACTACAATTTATTTTTCTACAGTTTTCATATATATTGTAATTTATAGCAACACTTTTCTCCCATGAACCACTAAATACACATAATATGAAAAGTAATTTAGGTGCTAATTGATGGAAATATAATTTCTAAATAATGCTTCAGCAGTCTGCTGCTTTCAATAAAACAGGGTACTGATCCCTGTGTAGGTTTCAATTAATTACACCTACCTTGTGATATTGAAGATATTTGGAACATACAGTGGGTATTTCATTGAATTAATTCACACCCAAACTCATAATGAGAATAAGCTGCAAGATGTGCATAGTGCAAATTGATGGGGGGGGGGTTATACATTTTATAATTAGATTGTAAACTTTTCAGGATTGGGAGTGCTTTGTTGTACATGAATGTCTGAACTTGCTGATGCTTTTATTCAGTTTATTGCATATGTTGTAAGGCCTTTCAAAATATTCAGTGTTCTTGTTGGGGAGGGGGGTGGGGGTCTCATTCCCTAGCTACTAGAGGGCTCAAGGGAGCATGAAGCATGGGTGCTTTATGCAAATATCCTGCCCGCATATTGGGTTACACGCTCTCAGGTGGCTTCCTTCATACAATTCCTCTACCTAGTAAGTACTCAAAAATTCAAGAGAGCTGTAACATATGGATTAAGCCCTCCAGGATAACAGCATATAGCGAGTCACGGAATTTGCATACAGTAGGCAATGTTTTCCAAGGTCAAGTTGGCACAGCTTCTCTAACTTTCATGCAAAATGCCATTTAGAAGCTACCTACATGTCTGTGTCATTCCACAGACTGATATTGTTAAACGTCATCTAGATGGGATTATTGCACTTTTCTAGAGCAGGGGTCTGGGGACCTCATTAGTTGCCTAGTACATTGAGGCGGTCAGCAACCGCTTTGGTCAGTTACAGATACTGCAGGTTGTAGAAACTATATTCAAAACTACTGATTCAGTCTGTCTTAGAGAATTGTTACTTAGCGAGATCAGTTAGGGACTTGGCTATAGCACTAAAGTCCGGGACAAAACATCTATAGTACCCTGCAGTTCCTAAGAGGGCCAGTACTTGACTATGGATTGCCTCTGCCTTTGCTACACAATGCCCCAGGTACTGTACCTCTGACATCCCCATTTGGCACCTGTCTGCACGGCTGGTCAGACCTGCCCTCTGAATTTTCGCCAACACCTACTTACATATTTAAGATGGTCCTCCCAGATCTTACTAAAAATGGCAATGTCAACCAAGTAAGCCTGAGGAAAGCCTTCACACCTTCCAGCAGGTAATAAACCATATGCTGGCAGCTGGCTGGCACGTTTTTTAACCCAAACAGCATGGACTCAAACTCGAACAGGTCAAGTGGAGTGATGAGCGCCGACCATTCTTGAGCTTCTGGGGTCAGTGGTATCTGCCAATATCCCTTGCTCAAGCAAATGTGGAAATTTGCTCCAGCTAACTCGCCTAACAGAGCGTCAATGGGGGGCAAGGGATAGACATCAGACAAACACCATTCAATCAGCGGTAATCTACACAAAACCACGTTGTCTTGTCCTTCTTGGGAATAATACAAAGGACGACGACCATGAACTGCGCTAATGGCTGGAACACAACTAGCTCAAGCATTTTCTGTATCGCCCAGCCTCCTTGTCCTCTGGTGAGACCTGATAAGTGGATTGCCTAATTGGCCTATGCTCACCAAGGAAGTCCTTCCAGGCTTTCTACTAAACTGATTAGTAAAGGGCCGCAGACCTGCCTCTAGCTGTTCGCTCTTGCATGATCTCAACTGCTCATCCCAGGCCACTTCCTCTATGCCACCCTCACTTCTGGCATGAGCGAGGTGGTCAGGTAGTGGAGCACTTCTTGGTTCCTCAGTCGAAAACAGCAAACTGAAACTATTGACTCCAAATGCTTGTTGTATGCCTTCAACGTAGGTCCGCTGCCGTCTACCATCACTATCGAACAACACCATGTAGGTGATGTCACTTAGGCGTTTTGAGACCATGTAAGGTCCAGCCCAGACAGCATGGAGCTTGTTCTGCTGCATGGGCACCGGAACAACTACCTTCCGCCCAACCTCAAAAACTCTTCCACTAGGTTAGCTGGCATGAGCCCCATGAGAATCCCTGAGCTTGAACATATACTCCACCACAGAGACATCCTGAGTGCTAGCTCCCCTTCTCAACACTTCCCCTAAACAGATCCAGGTGTCCATGTATTCTGTGGCCATATATCAAGTCAAAAAGTGAGAAACAGACTCCTGCAGCACCTCTCGATAAGCAAACAGGAAGTGTGGCAGGTAGGGTGCCCAGTCTCCGCCCTCTCCGAAGTTACAAATGGCCAAAGTATCTGCATCGACATCCCGCTGAACCACTCACACAGTCCGTTCATCTGGGGATGGTAGGGGCTGGTACGAAGTTGCAGCACTCCGCACTTTGCCCATAGACACTGGACCAGTTCAGTCATGAAATGTGTACTTTGATGGGTTAGGATCTCATTAAGGAACCCTACTCTACTTAGTATTCCTAGCAGCGTGTCTGCTACCTTTTGTGATGGTGGACAGAGCCACAGATTCTGGATACCAGGTAGCGTAATCCAGTAAGGATGTACCTCTTCCCTAATCAACTACGCACAAATAGAGGACCTGTAATGTCCATAGCTACTCTCTGGAAAAGGTTTCTCAATTATTGGCAAGGACCTGAGGGGAGCACAAGCACTGGTGCACCCAATCTCTGACAGACATCACAAGACTTACATTAGGCTCGGACATCCTGCGACATTCCAGGACAGAAAAATTTCTGTCAGGTGCTTCAGTGTTCGGTCTCTTCCCTGGTGCCCAGCCATAGATATTTCATGGGCAACTGACATCAGTTGCATGTGAAAGCTCCATGTAGAGCACCAATTGAAATTGTTCCAGTCAGTCCTATCCCCTTCTACCTTCTTGGCTACCTGGTACAGCCACCCATTTGTCCAGGTCACACTCGCCCACCTCTATCCCTGGAAAACTGCTACCAATCTGCCACCTCATGCCTTCCAAGGAGGGATCAGAAAGCGGAGCTTCCCTACACTCCTTCCTGCAGGTGCTGCCACATGGTTTTTAGGTGGTGGTTTGGCCATACAAGTGACTCTCCACTGAATCACTTTTCTCTACGCCCTGCTTATCTGGACTGGCTTATGTGGGAACAGTCTCATTGAGCTTTCCTTTTTTTAGTCAGGCAGGCATGCAAGCAAGCCAGGCTGCAGGACTCTGATTAGGGCTACAATATTGGAGTGCTTGGGTTGTGGGGCAGTCCATGTTCAGGTGGGTGGTTTTCCTGCAGCCATAACACTTTCTCCAGACGTGGCTCCGGTGGTCTCAGAAAACTTTCAGGGACAGGGCAGAGTGGGGGCACTTCTTCCAGTGTGGCCAAATGCCACATACTAATCTGCCAACTGAGCCACTGCTGGGCTACGGATCAATACCCATTCCTACATGCAACAGAGCTCTTTTTATACAGTTTAAAGCACATAGCCTGGCAAGAGGTAATCCAGCTTCTTGCTCCTTTATCCAATCCCACCAAAAAGTACTTTCAAGGACCCTGCCTTGGGCTAGGCCCAAAAACAGTACCAGACCAGACTCCAGGGCAGCAGGCCCCAGCCTGCTGCTGCTAGAGCTCTTTGAGCTCCAGTACGGGACTTCGCTTGCTGGATTTCAGCCTCCTGATTTCAAATGAATCCGAAAGGCTTCTCAGAAAGACCCTCCGACAGGCACTGCATACTGGCGCCTCTCACCCAAGGCAATGAACAGTACGTAATAAAAGACCTAGGAAAAGTAGTAACTAAGAGTAATGGAAGTAAAAGCAGAGATCATCATAAATGTATAAAGCATTTTTAAAAAAAAACACTGATGAAGTATTCAACTTATAGCTTGTCTGCAATATTGCATTATCCAAGTTTAACTGTAATGTCAGATATGTGTTATGTACATGTCTAAAGTTATTGTCTGAGTAAAAGATATTATAAATTTGCTTTGCAATTGAGATATAACAAATGTATATACAGCAGAGTACAGTCTTGATACAGCGACTCTAGTGTGGTTATTCTGTGTGCTATGATATTTAAGTGGTAATGGATTGAACTGGTTGCACGTAGCACAAAGAAAAATGTGAAAAGGATGCGAAGAAGCAACAAGGAACAGTATAGAAGCGAATGTAGAATAACATATGTAATATGCTCCTTATTTCCATCAATTTTGAACACCTGTAGTCCATAAATATCACTCATGTGGTATGTACCTGCACTTTAGGGAGAATTGAGATGACTGATACGATCACACAGAGGATCAGGTTAATACTGATGAAGTATTTGTTCACTGTACAGCCATCAGGTATGGTGTAGTATACGTAGAAAAGGACAATGCTGATTATTGACACAATGTACAGCAGGCCGGTGGCAGACATTAATGCTAGAGGACACAAAACAAAAATGAATAAAATACAAGGTTGAATATTTCATTATATCAATTCAAATAGATAGCATCTGAAGGGAAATAAAAAGGCAAAATTAATGGGGTTGAAAAAGTTGCCTCATATATTAGTTCTGCTGGGAGGGTATGCCTGAAGTGGTTATTCTGCATGTTTAAGGCCACCAATTACACATAGGATAACATTCCAGCCACTGCTAAATTACAACTCAGAGTTTTGTGCAACCAGAAGCACAGGCAAAAGTTCCTGGTTTAAGGAGTTTTCAATTTAATTTTAAAAAATAAAATAAAAAGAAATTGCTGTAATTGTGGAAATAGCCGTGTATATTTTTACATATTTGTAGGATGAATTATCTGTAATAGTGTACTCCAAGTCCCTTTTTGATTTTTTTTCTCTCCTTTAAAATGTAATCTCTTGGGCAGAAAGAAACATTATTCAATTAGGCCATTAGCTATTCCTTACTTGTGAGTAGAAATGGTGTACGATATTAGTGTGCAAGATGGAAACCTCTAGATAATGGATTCTGCAGACTACTAAAGACTTTCTGAATGAGATGTCTCTTCTCCAGTATCTAACAAATGAAAATCTACACTTTGCACATGATTCTATTTAAATGTGAACACAATCTTAAACAAATAATAGCAATAAAACAATCCTTACCTGCATACCAACATTTTGAGTTCCCTTCCTCCATACGCTCAACCCATGACTCATTCCATGAATGAGCAAAGTCAACAAGCAGGGACAGTTGGATGATGATGAAGGAAATAGCTCCTCCTATTCCAAAGTAGAACCAAACTAAGGTGGGGAGAAAAGCATTGTATTTGTTATTATTACTTAGACATGAAAAAATAATAATTAATACTATTTCTAAACTACTTTTAAATGGATTAACAAGTGTGACTGTAGAATTTAGCTTGCAACAGCTTATTTTTGTCTCTACTAATCACTTTATTTACCCTCTTGTCAATCTTATTTGTTTGCGATTCCCCCCTCATAATAGATCATAACATACTACCAGCAAAACTGGCCTAGTGGTATGGCAGGTCAAATAAGATTTAGCCTGGAGGTCTGAAAATATGACAGAAAGCAGCTAAAAGGGAGGCAGTAACAAAGCCCTATGTTTTCTGGCAAGCCTCTTATCGCTCCGCACAGGCTAGGTCTATTATCTACATTCCTCCTATACAAGGCGCCACAATTAAGCACATTTTTTAGGTTAGAAAGGCATTTAACTTGCATGTACTGTGATTTCCATTTTGTTATGTATGTCATTAATCTAATGTTTTATCAACAGCTTCACTACATTAGAAGTGACTTTCTGTTACTTTCTATTTAAAACACAAGAGAATAAATAATATCTTGTATGTGATTGTTGTCAGGAAAAAAATAATTTCGGCATATCGGAAAACCAGGATCACAAGTATAAAGAGACTGATGGGATGCAAATGGGTCGAAAGCATTAATAGAAAATCATGGTCATGCCTTTAATATCTACATGTATCATAGTGTGAAGGAAGATTAAGTCTCTTGTATATTTACCTCTTGTGAAAGGTCCTTCTGGAATGTAGAAAGCTCCCACCATTATGCCAACAATAGCCAATACTTTAAAGAACCAGAATCTAGAAGGAAATCAAGTCATTTTAGCGTTCATTAAATCTCAGTTGTAGCTGTATGTAAGTAAATACACATACATAAAGGAATACTAAACTTAACATTTCATATTTTGTATAAAGAATACAAAAAAAAGAAAGTTTCTTATTACTTATGGCCAGTGAAAGGATCGAACTCTATTCTTTAGGTTCAGAATCTCACACATATTTTGGACAACCGCCCGTACTGAATCATAAAACCCATGTTGCACTACAAGAACCTGGAGTGACGCTAAAGGAACAGTGTTTCTGATTCAGCCTGCTGCCTAAGGCTGGATCATATGTAACATATATATTGCAGACAGCTTTTTATTTACCCATTGTGCACAGCAGCCCGGGGATCTTTGCTTGTCTTGACTCCTAACATAAGCAAGGAAAAGACCAGGAAAAATGTAGTCATGGCAAAGGCAACGCGATAGACTGCTTTGTATCCAACCAGCATATTACAGTCCACATAGCCATTTACATGAGGAATCCCTGTGCCAAATCCTCCTTCACAGAACCCTGGAATCTGCAGGGCACAAGGCAACAGGTAAGACATGAGACAACATAAGACCAGAATAGAACAGTTAACACAAACATATTTATATAAAAATAGAAGGAGAGATGCCTTAAATATAGTTAGACTTCAGAGTACTGTGTTCAGTTCTGGTAACAAACTTCAATAGGTTATTTTAAAAACAAATAATAGAGAATATCCAAACAACTACACACATCATGCAGGGCCTTACAGTGAATCAGTCAACTACACATTAAACAGCTATCTGAACTCCTAACTAAACATAGGGTGGAGTATCCAGCGCTATTAGTGTTACTCTCTCAGAATAGTATAAAATCAATAGAATATATTTTGTATAAAGATTAGCGCTAGTAAGTGTGATCACAATTGGTGACATCACATCTGGTGAAGAGGGATATCACTTACTATATTAAAGCAGTATCAATTATGGTGGACACAATAAAAGACTGCCATGACAATAGAGGTCTAGTTAATGGATTTCCAGAAGAGAACACTGATCTGGGAAAGAGCACATCATTATTGGAGTGAAGAATTCTCATGTTTATTTGTTTATGTATTTATCATATTCCATCAGTTTAACATAAGTGGCTTTTGTAAACAAATGTTTGGTAAACCATATCATATGTTTTCTGGGGGGAGGGGGGGCTATATTTAACAAACACTATTTGAGGAAACAACATCTGGAAGAAGGACATACACTTCAGAAAAAGTATTCTATTGATTTTTATACTATTCTGTGAGTAACAGGAACAGCGGTGGATACTCAACCGTTTGTGTGTACACATTGTGTTTTCAGAATTTGTGTGCGGTTCTTATTGAGTAAGAAGCAGCAATTAGTTAGTGCGCTGGATATTGCCTATCACTTGATATTATTTCATGACTAAACATGTTACATTTACTGTATGTTGCTGTAAAGTTTGTTTTACATGTCGGTATGAAATTAGCCATCTTTTGGGCAGCTATAAATGTTCATAACTATTAATTAAGACAGTGTATTGCAAGGAACACGCTCAATGTACTCCTAAGAAACATCATGTGATGTCATGAAGCTTCCAGCTTTTAATATTAAGAGGATACAATGCAAAGTTAACTTTTATAGCCAGCGCCAGTAGCTTACTTCATTTCTAGCCCAGTAATGACTATGAATGCTAACAGGCAGAAGTCCCCAGTAACTGTAACTTGCAGGGTCCTGCTTAAATGATTGAATGGCTTACAGACGAGGGACTATTGAAGTAGATGGATAAAAACCTACATATGTATAAAGGTAATACTCTTTAAAAGGGTTGTGCACTTTGGACAAGCCCTTACTTATCAACCCTCCCACGTCTAGCAAGTAAGGTGGGGATCCCCTTACCTTTGTCTCAGCGGATTTAGAGATTAAAGAGTACTCGGTCCATTCCTAGCACTTCACAAAGATTTATGCTGGCTTATCCATAGAGCTCTACTAATACCCTATGTATGGCTTGCAGTGTGCTAGGAAATTATAATAGGCAACATGGGGGTTTGCATAGGAGGAATATATCTGCTATATGTCAGATTCAGAATTGATTACGAAGTGTACAACCAAATTAAGGGGAAAAATAGGAACATGAACTGAGAATCCAGTTAGCAAATATTTCTAAGAACATTTAACCTCATAAAAGTTATGTGTTTGTTTTGTAATGCTAGTAAAAGCATGTACATGGGTATGGTGATGAGACTTATTGGTTTGAATGAACCCATACCCACTTGCGCAGGTGTTTAAGAACAGTGAATGTACGGCAGTGTCTTTTGGATGTTGCCTGCTCAATGTTCTCACATTCTTTGCAAGTGAACGCAAGGAGGTCAATGGCTTGTCACTCCTTCCATCCACTTGTTACTACCACATGTCAAAACACAACCTTGTCTGACATGCAGGGTTGGGGGCGCGGGGGGATTTGGTTTTTATCGGTAACCAGCATAAAGGTTAGTTTACAGGTGAAAAAAATTACATAATATATTCAGAATCTTGAACTTCCATAATTGGCAGTTGTTACATTCTAATCATATTGCTATACTCAAGGTAATACTGGAAAAAGAGGACAGTGAACAATATACTACTATAACAATATATAAAACTATATATAAATATTTGATGTCATACAAATAAGTGAATCCAGCATTAGATATACATACCAGAAACTCTAGGCTTACTTTATCAAAGCACTCCTAAAACTGTTCTCGTGTAGCTGCAAAATACAACTTACTTTATTCAACTGAGAAGACATTCCCGGGAAAAGCATTATACAGGACAGCACAGACCCAAGCAGCATGAGGAATGCATAGATCAGACGGGTCACCATGGAATTACTGGAGCTTGGACAGCAACGGCATAAGATACATGATGCACTACTGCACAGACATGGAATCTGAGAGAAAAAATAGTTATATATTACGAGTGTGTTTTGATAGGTCACAAGTGGGTGGAGCACATTACATTTCTGCATAATATAGGCAGATAATCAAACTGCCAGAGCGGTTTCAGTGATCTTAGCTGCCAGTGACTTGATAGGATGCAAGGACAACAATATTAGTTTCCATAGGATATGTAGTTAATAATCTTTTGCTTATTTCTATCAGCACCTCAGAGGTGTGAGCAAAAAATGAGCCATTATTTATTACTATAATATGCACTAAAACATAACTCACCTCGTGGCTAACTGAATGGCTCCATACCAATGCAAAACATTAAATGATACACTCAGTACATGACAGAGTATTTAATCACTGCTCCTGATGAACTCCTGCACTACACTCACTGGGTTATCAATTAATAAATACAAATAATTGCGGGCAATTAACATTTTCATCATCATCACCACTTATTTATATAGCGCCACTGATTCCGCTGTACAGAGAACTCACATCAATCCCATTGGAGCTTACAGTCTAAATTCCCTAATACACACACACAGACAGACAGACAGACTAGGGTCAATTTGTTAGCAGCCAATTAACCTACCAGTATGTTTTTGGAGTGTGGGAGGAAACCCACGCAAACACGGGAAGAACATACAAACTCCTCACAGATAAGGCCATGGTCGGGAATTGAATTCATGACCCCAGTGCTGTAAGGCAGAAGTGCTAACCACTTAGCCACCGTGCTGCCCAATTTTCTATAAAAACAGGTAAAATTTGTAACGGTTATAAAGAGAATGGACAGCATCTGCACGTGGTCAGTATTGTTCCTGTGATGGCAAAATAATAACCACAGATATTAAATAGACGTGATCCCTCTGCTCTGGAAGATAATTATGGAGGCAAATATAACTCATCTCTTACTAATGTAGATGAGAACATTTGTGGGGATCAGAAAGAATGTAATATTATTAAAACAATCACACAATTGTATTATAATCTCATAAAAAGGGACATATTTCTGCACAACATATCAAATAAAATAAACAAGTCAAACAAATTAAAATGAGCAGACAGGGTGTAGAATTCCAGATGTCTGTAATTTCTCATGAGATAAGCACCTAGTTTCACATTGAGCAGCTCTGTGTGATACATGTGCTGAATAAATACTGGATAATAAGTTCAGATAAATAAAACAATATTATCAGCATATTTCCTCTTTTCCGAGAAGTGACGGGAAACACATATGCCAGCATAGTAACAATTCTACCCTACACAACAGACTACTGTTACAACTTCAATAATCTTAAATTCCAAGGCTATGGGCAGATAGGATGAAGAATACAAGGATTTGTGATCACAATGAATAGCCGAGACCTCCAGCAATCCAAAATAACAAGATGGTGTTTAGCTGACTGTGATGATGACAAGTGTACACAGTTACTTTCCTGGGAAAGAGCATTCAACTGTTTCACCGCCACAATGATTTTGTTTTAATTGACGCCCCCTTCTCATAATAGAGAGCAGGGTTGACAAAGATCCACCCAACCCTCCAGTCAGGAAACAGGACTCAATACGACAAAGTATCCCCTCCACAATGGAAAAGGGCTAACAGATCAACCCCCTTTATCTACCTGACAGGAAACAGGGCAGAGAGAAATCCCCACCACCACAGAACTGACAGATAAACCACCACCCCCAGGACAGGGAACAGGGATGACTCTAGATTGTACGCTCCCTCCCACTTACCCTTTCTGACAGAGAACAGGGCTGACAGATCACCAACCTCACTTACCTCCCTGACAGGGAACCGGAACTGGACTGACAAATCACCCCCCACCACCACTTACTTCCCTGACAGGGAACAAGGCTGACAGATCACCTCCACCACGACTTACTAACGTGACAGGGCACCAGGCTGACAGATCACCCCCACCACCACTTACTAACCTGACAGGGAACCAGAACCGGGCTGACAGATCACCCCCCACCACCACTTACTAACGTGACAGGGCACCAGAACAGGGCTGACAGATCACCCCCCACTACCACTTACTAACCTGACAGGGAACCAGAACAGGGCTGACAGATCACCCCCACCACCACTTACTTCCCTGACAGGGAACAAGGCTGACAGATCACCCCCACCACCACTTACTAACGTGACAGGGCACCAGAACAGGGCTGACAGATCAGCCCCCACCACCACTTACTACCCTGACAGGGAGCAGGGCTGACAGATCAGCCCCCATCACCACTTACTACCCTGACAGGGAACCGGGCTGACAGACCTACCCTAGCAAGAACATGACAAATATTCTCTGACAAGCAATGACTGTCAGATAATTGATGATGGACATTCACACACCACATCATTCTTACCCAGCTGGCGACCGAACACAGTCCCAACACGCCACCCATGGTACAATCCGCTCCCCGGACAACAGACGGACCCTTGTTTACTGGCACACAAGAAACAACGTCTACAGCTCTGTCCTTCCTGTCTACTCCCTGCGTGCTGACGTCACTGTCTCTGCAACTATGCCCACTATCTCCAGGAAGAAACACCGGCGCATGCGTACTGCGTAGTTAATAGTTTCGCTTGTATTCTTGAAGTGTATGCAGACAAGTCAGTTCATTGAGCTATGTACTGTGTACTCCCATTGGTTCCCTTTCCGTTTGCGTTTCTTGCTCTGTCGTTTTTGTAAGGAAATGTGCTAAGTAGCACAACTACTGTTTTTCACAGCTAAGTTTAATTTAATTACTCTGGGCTGAATAATTGATGACAAACACGTTAACCTCAATTACCTAATTGGAAACTTTTATGACAAATGGTTACAGTACAGTTATAACACTGAAAAACTATAGCTTTATTTAAACAAAATATATTTTTTACTTTGTTCATCATTTTAGGTAGCTCAGTAAACCTGACATTACAAACTATTCATATTATAATTTTTATAGTACACTTTGGAAGATAAAAGGTCTGCATAATCTTTGTCCAGTGCACCAGTTTTCATAAATGTGATTGTGTCAGGATGGACAGCTGGGTTTACTTTGCCACCATTTCTTTTCTTATCCCAAATGTGCCCTCTTTCCGCAGTAGGAGGGGATTACAATTACTGCCACCATTGGACTCCTTATCGGCATCTAGTACCGGGTTTCTTCTTGGTAACTAACGCTGCGAGTGTACCCCATTACTGGTGTACCTGGGCTGGTACTCCTGACCTCTTACTATAATAAGTGTTGCTGTGTATGGATTCCCCCTGGCCTATCACACTGACCAGAGCTGCAGGGTATCAGGCAGAGTGGTGGTTCTGGAAAAGCTGGGTCCAAACCTCAGAAACAGCCGGGAACGGATTAGGTTTAGGGTCTGATCTGTAGGTCGCAGGATTTTCAGCATGGAAGATACTTTCAAGCAGGTCTTTGAAGCAAGTGATGTTTATTTGCAGTCACACTGATTGGAGGTACCAGTGCTAAGATAAGGTGAAATCAGAAGAACAACTTTTAATACAAAACAGTGCTGTTTTTATTAAGGGTGTGCACCGGCCACTTTTAGTGTTTTGGGTTTTGGGTTCTGATTAGCTTGATGTTTTGGGTTCTGATTTGTTTTGCCAAAACACCTGACGAAAGGTTTTGGTTCTGATTTAGGGTTTTGGGTTCTGATTTATTTTTAAAAAATCATAAAAAGGGTTAAAATCAAGTTTTTTGTTTATTTTTCACTCCTATGCTATTATTAACCTCAATAGCATTCAATAACAATCATTTCCACTAATTTTCAGTCTATTCGGAACACCTCACACCTCACAATATTGATTTTAGGTACAATATTTGATTTTTTGGTACAGCAGCAACAGTGAACGTATTTTAAAATAGCACCTATTTTTTGGTACAGCAGCAACAGTGAACGTAGTTTGGAATTGCAGTACTTATTTTTTGGTACAGCAGCAACAGTGAACGTAGTTTGGAATTGCAGTACCTATTTTTGGGTACAGCAGCAACAGTGAATGTAGTTTAATATCTGATACGCATCTATGTGGACTGCGTAGTGGAGTGGCCCCGGTACCCAATTTGGTACCGGGGCCACAATATATCACCCTCAACTGGTCTGAATTCCACTGCACATATGGCTGCTCCTACATCCTCTGCAGCATATAGAGGGTGTAGTTCGAGAGCGTCACTACCTCTTGTTTTTGACGACCATGGCACAGAGCATTCATCATTGAGATCCCATCAAGTATGTCAAAGACAGACAGCGTCGAAGTGTTATTTGTTGACTTTGTGAACAAAAAAACTACCCTGTTGCAAATCTTCGTGCAATAAAGAGTGACTTTTTCATTTAAAGGCTCAAGCTTTCAAGTGTAGTGTTTATAACATCATTACACCAACAGGTAAAAATCCTTTTAATTGGGATAATGGAGCCACAAAGGAAATTGCACATATGTAATGCCCGCACAATGTTACTGGCGTTGTCTGACACCACAAATCCCCAGGAGAGTCTAAGTGGGTTAAGCCACTGAGAGATTATTTCCCTCAGTTTCTGGACTGATGCACCACTGGACTCAGCAAGGACAGAGCACTGGACTGATGCACCACTGGACTCAGCAGGACAGAGCACTGGCCAAAGCACCACTGGACTCAGCAGGACAGAGCACAGGACAAAAACACCACTGGACTCAGCAGGACAGAGCACTGGCAAAAGCACCACTGGACTCAGCAGGACAGAGCACTGGACTGATGCACCACTGGACTCAGCAAGGACAGAGCACTGGACTGATGCACCACTGGACTCAGCAAGGACACAGCACTGGACTGATGCACCACTGGACTCAGCAATGACTTTTTTGATTTTTTTTTTAATATTTTTTTTAAAGGATTTTTGTAGAATTTTTCTTTTTTTTTTCTTTTTATGGAAGAATTTTTAATACTTTTAAAATGAATATGCACTTAGCAGAACAAAGCACAGGACAAAAGCACCGCTGGACTCAGCAAGGACAGAGCACTGGACTGATGCACCACTGGACTCAGCAGGACAGAGCACTGGCCAAAGCACCACTGGACTCAGCAGGACAGAGCACATGACAAAAGCACCACTGGACTCAGCAGGACAGCACTGGCAAAAGCACCACTGGACTCAGCAGGACAGAGCACAGCACAGCACGAGAAATAGCAGGACAGAGGACCACCTAACACACCCTCCCTCTTCCCTGATCAATGCCCGAGTGAAGATGGCGGCGGCAAGCGGGGAATTTAAAGGTTCCGAGTATCGCGAGATCCGACAGCGGGATTATGACTCAGAGCCTCGTTTTAAGTTTCGGAATCGGCGGGAATACCCGGACAGTGCTCGGATCTGACTCGGATCCGCACTGTTCGGGGGGGCTCGGATTCCAGGAATCCGAGTCCGCTCATCCTTAGTTTTTATACACATTTGAGCGTCACTGGATAAGCCAGCCCCCTTGGGGTCAGAGTTATTTTTAGAATCAGGATGCAATTTGTTTATGCAAACATGGATTTATATGCAATTCAAAGCTAACAATATTTACACTTATCTGTGATATCCTATAACTTGCTGGGAATTCCTGCATCACATTTCAGAGGCAGGAAATCTACTAGTAAGTTAAAGGGTCTAATTAACATGAATCCTTTCTTCAGTTGCAGAATACACATTACCAAAGAAAGGTACAAACCCCAAACAAGCCATTTCCCCACATCACAATACACAAAAGACTATTTGTTTTTTGCTCATTGGGAGTCCCAAATATGAGCAATTGTTACTTGACCACTCATTTAACGCAACTTCTTTACTAAGCTTTAGGTTGTATAGAGACCTCTTTAGTAAAAATAATAATAGCGTCTAATCTTTTGTGACTCACTAGCTCAGACAGACCAGTGCAGGCAGTAGATTACCCATTAGCTTTTTCCTATTGATTTGGGATGCAAATACACAATATTTAAATCTACCTCTTCCCCATAAATACACAAAAATATTCTGCGCTACACCTAAATAATGGATAATTTAGATTGAGGAAAGCATAAATTTCCTGATATTCCGCTGCTGACCTATCTTAGCCTGTAGTGCGCTTCCCCTCCTTGTATCTATCTATCCATTCAGTCCATCAGGTTAGCTGCACACAGGTATACAATCATATCGCCATATCCATGGGGATATCAGAATTCCGCAACACTAGGTTAAAAAATAAGGAAACCATATTAATAGAATCCAAAAAGAAGAAACTCCTACGAGACAAATTTGGGATTAAAGGCCCATCTCTCAAAAAACCTCCACGGTCCTTTAAACAAACAACAACCAATCCACAAGATAGACCAAGTTCTAGACAGGTACAATTATCATCCATTAAAACATCCAAACGAAATAGCCTCCAAACATCAAGTAAAATTCCAATTTATAAAAGACTTAACCTACTTATCAACAATACATGACAAGGATACATTCCAAACATCTTGTCCCATACCACATACCAACAAATGTTAGACTAGAAACACCCTCATCCCCATCAGAAGAAGATTCTCTATCTTCAACTTCATTCTCAATATATGAGATTGATCATGATCCACAATATGACCAATTAGTGAGAGAATCATTTGGACAGGGCTGGCTTGATCTTAATTTAACAGATATCATACACAGAGATATATCTATTCCTGACACCATCAACCAAATACCAGACAATACAGAACTGATTCATAATAGCCCCACCACAACTCCTTTTTTAGGAATTGCTCTTCAGAACACAATAATAGATCCGCCCCCAGCCCCAATACATCAACCAATTTCTCTAACTCCACAGATAAAAAGAAAACTTCACCAAAATGACGCAGAGGTCGAAGAGGGGGCAAAAAAAGTAAAAGTAACATAAAGGTACCCTCCAAGGAGGAGCTGCACCAAGGCATTTTTAACCTCAGTAATTTTCCACTACGAACACCACATGCATCACTATTACACAAAGGATTAAAATTTGCCCCCTCAAACAAACCAAATAAATTTGAAATGTATCTTGACTTACATAAGTTCACCAGAAAATTGACCCTTAAGAAATATTTTCTTAAACATCCACCACAAATCAGGAATGAAGCTACAATGTCTACATATAAGCACAGTACATTTAAATCAAAATCACAGTTCAATCCCACATTCTTAAAAGGCCCCCTCATCCAAACCTTTGAACATATGGTTATGGACGATATCCAATAAATGACAAATAATGACAGATCAAACCGTATCAACCTCACCCCAGCTGAAAATATCGCCTTGAAGGAATTACAACAAAACACAGACATAGTCATTAAGCCCGTCAACAAGGGCGGCGGGATAGTCGTGCTAAACAAACAAGACTACATCACAGTAGCTACAGATATTCTAAACGACTCTACTACATACATTAAACTGAATACAGATCCTACCATCACTTTTCAGCAATCACTTACTAAATTATTAAAATCCGGTTTAGAACAGGGAATTCTCACGAATAAAGAATTTGACTTCATTTCCATTCCATATCCCACCATCCCAGTTTTCTACTAACTGCCAAAGTGTCACGGGCACTAGGAGTCTTTACCCAGGGATCACCAGGTGATAGGCTTACCAGAGCAGTATAGGTGGTAATATGGTACTCTGGTAGCAGGGTGATCACGGAACAGGAAATAGCAGCTGATGAGATGCTCAGGAAAGTCTATGACTAGCAGCACTGGCAATATGGAAGTGGTAATACACGAGGAACTGTATGGACAAAGGACACGTGAAAGTAGTCAGTGGTCTGCGGTAGCAAGTTGTACCACTGCTATAGTGAGGAGGAATGTCCAACAGAAACGAGGGAGTGATGAGAGTCAGCGGTCTGCGGATAGCAAGTTGTACCGCTGTCTGAGTGAAGGAATGGAATCCAAGTGGAGGTATCCGGGGAGTCAGTGGTCTGCGTTAGCAAGTTGTACCACTGCTATGTGAGAGGATACTGGAACAGGTGAAACTGTAAACAGGAGTCAGTGGTCTGCCACTAGCAAGTTGTACTACTGAATATATATGTGAGGAGGTGCACGGGGAGAGACTGCAACACAATATATACACGGGCACCTTGACTTTGATCCACAGTAATATGCACAATATAAATGTATAAATGACTGAACAACACTGCCAATATAGAAAGTCTCTTGAAGTAATCCGGCATGAGATAACACAGTCAATGATGGCAGTAGAGTCAGCAGATAGTACACTCCAGAGGAGAACCAACACAGTCAATGATGGCAATAGACTCAGCGGATAGTACACTCCAGAGGAGAACCAACACAGTCCAGCAAGGTATGCAATACACAGCACAGTCAATGGGAAGTATGCATACCGTGGTTCAGGAGAAGGCAGTCAGACAGGAGTGCAGAGATACCTGAAGGGCAGGAGGCCAGCAGGATACAAGTCCCTGGATGGGTGAAGCAGGGGTCTAGCAGGTGCAGCGCACAGGTAGGTAGACCAGCAGGGAACACAGGAAGGCGTGGAGAGCGGATCAGCAGTAGATGGATGAGTAGCGCTGAGAAGTAACAGCAGCGGGTCTCTGCGGGAACACGGAGGTAACCAATAGCAACCAGCAGGTGCAGTAACGATGGGACACCGGAGCAGAGTTGAACTGGAACAGATGATCACGGAGAGTAGCGGGTAGCAATAGTGGCAGCAGACTCAAGGAAACACGGTAGAGTAGACAAGGACTGAAGACTGAAGCGCACAGAGGCAGCGGATAGGAATCAGCTAAACAGTCACGATGAAACACAGACGGGTTGCAGGTTGAAGACTGTAGTGCACGGAGGCAGCGGATAGGAATCAGCTAGCAGTCACGATGATGAAACACAGACGAGTTGCAGGTTGAAGCCTGTAGTGCACGGAGGCAGCGGATAGGAATCAGCTGGCAGTCACAATCATGAACAGGTGAGTGGATGTGGTTGAAGCCTGTAATGCACGGAGGCAGCGGATAGGCATCAGCTAACAGTCCCAATGATACATGGTAGAGTTGAAGTGATTAGAAGACTGTAGTGCACGGAGGCAGCGGATAGGAATCAGCTCACAGTCACGATGATATAGTAGATGGTAGAAGTGGTATGGGAACCACAGTAGCAGAAGTGGTTTGGAAACCACAGAGGTAGAAGTGGTTTGGAAACCACAGGAATCAGCAGGGCTGAATGAACAAGGAAACACAGGAACACCTTCAGAGACTCATGGGGAATGAGACTCCAAGATCAGGCAACGTGGTAGTGACCACAGGTGCTTAATATAGGGAGGTTGCCTGATCTGCCAATTAAGTTAAAGGGGTATACACTGAAGTATAGAAAAGGGCTGCGCATGCGCAGACCCTCAGGATGGTGGACGGCCACGGTTCCTAAATGTCCGGGAAGAAGCACTCACAGTCCGGTGAGTGACAGTACCCCCCCTTTTAAAGGTGGGCACAGAACGCCTGGAACCGGGCTTGTCCGGATTTTTGGAATAAAACTTCTTCAGAAGGGCAGGAGCATTAAGATCTTCAGCTTTGATCCATGAACGCTCTTCAGGACCAAAGCCCTTCCAATGAACGAGGAAACGGAGGACTCCTCGCGAAATTTTTGCATCCAATACCTCAGTAATCTCGAAATCCTCCTCCTGATGAACTTGAACTGGCTGCGGTGCTGAGGGAGGAGTCGAGAAACGATTGATAATAAGAGGTTTGAGTAAGGACACATGGAAGGCATTGGAAATCCGAAGATTCTTAGGAAGAAGAAGTTTAACACATACTGGATTGATAACTTGAATGATCCTATATGGACCAATAAAACGAGGGGCGAATTTCATAGATGGAACCTTCAAACGAATATTTTTGGTAGATAACCAGACACGATCTCCAATTTTTAGTGGTGGAATAGCCCGCCTCTTCTTATCTGCGAAAGACTTATATTTGTTAGATGTCTTCTTTAAACAGGTTTTGACCTGAGACCAGATATTTTTGAAGGTCTGACAAGCAGTCTCCACAGCAGGAACTTGGGTGGGCGGGAGGGCAGGAAATTCCGGAAAAGACGGATGGTGACCGTAGACCACAAAGAATGGAGTTTTGGATGATGACTCATGGTACATGTTGTTATGGGCGAATTCAGCCCAAGGGAGCAATTCTACCCAGTTGTCTTGGTTGGCTGAAGAGAACATCCTAATAAAAGTCTCAAGATCTTGATTGACTCGTTCCGTTTGTCCGTTAGATTGCGGATGGTAAGACGATGAGAGTGCTAATCGTATGCCCAAGGTTTTACAAAGGGCCCGCCAGAATCTGGAAACGAATTGTACTCCTCTATCTGACACAATCTCAGACGGACATCCATGGATGCGGAAGATTTCTTTAATGAAATGTTCAGCCAGAGTAGACGAGGAAGGTAAACCGGACAGAGGGACGAAATGAGCCATCTTCGAAAATCTGTCTACCACTACCCAAATAGTATTGTGATTCTTACTTGGTGGCAAATCAGTAACGAAATCCATACTAATATGGGTCCAAGGCTTGGACGGAATGGGTAGTGGTCGCAGCAACCCTGCTGGAGTTCTGCGGGAGGATTTGAACTGAGAACATAAATCACAGGAAGCAATAAACTCTTTGACGTCTCTCCTCATTGAAGGCCACCAGTAACTACGAGAGAGAATCTCAAAGGTCTTATGTTCACCGGCGTGTCCAGAAAAACGAGAGGCATGGAACCACGAAAGGATTTTCCTCCTCAGAGTAGGAGGCACGAGGGTCTTCCCAAATGGTAGCATTTTGGTGGATGACGCAGCCAGAGAAATACATTTGGGGTCTAGAATAGCATGGTTGGGAACCTCTTCTACATCAGAGGACGTCACAAAAGCTCGAGATAGAGCGTCAGCTTTCTTGTTCTTAGCAGCTGGTTTGAAGGTTATAATTAATTCAAAACGGGAAAAGAAAAGAGACCATCTTGCTTGACGAGGGTTCAAGCATTGAGCAGATTGCAAATATGACAAGTTCTTATGATCCGTGAAGATCGTCACAGGATGGCGAGCTCCTTCCAACAAGTATCTCCATTCCTCTAATGCAGCTTTGATGGCCAGCAACTCCTTGTCCCCGATAGTATAGTTTTCTCTGCGGGCAGAAGACCCCGAGAGTAGAAGGCACAAGGATGTAATTTTTGTTGCTCCGAGCGTTGGGAGAGAATAGCTCCTAAGCCCACATTAGAGGCATCTACTTCTAGGAAGAAGGGGAGTGTCACATCAGGTTGTCGCAGAATGGGAGCAGACGAGAAGGACTCTTTGAGGATTTGAAAGGCTTGGAGAGCCTCAGATGACCATTGCTTAGTATTAGCCCCTTTCCGAGTTAAGGCCACAATGGGAGATGCAATGGATGAGAAGTCTTGAATGAAGCGTCTATAGTAATTGGCAAAACCTAAAAAACGCTGGATGGCACGAAGAGTAGTTGGCTGAGGCCAATGTAGTACAGCATTTACTTTGTCTGGATCCATCTTCAGGCCAACTCCGGAAACTATATACCCCAAGAATGGAATCTGGGGTAACTCGAATGAACATTTTTCCAATTTACAGAACAATGAGTTTTTCCGTAGTCTGGAGAGGACCTCTGCCACATGTTGGTGATGAGAAGGCAGGTCCTGTGAGAAGATCAATATGTCGTCCAGGTAGACAACGACACATACATATAATAAGTCCCGAAAGATCTCATTGATGAAACCCTGGAAAACCGCGGGGGCATTACACAGCCCGAAGGGCATTACTAAATATTCGTAATGCCCATCTCTGGTGTTAAACGCGGTCTTCCATTCGTCACCGGAACGGATTCTAATTAAATTGTAGGCACCACGAAGATCCAACTTAGTAAATATCCGAGCTCCCTTGATGCGATCAAATAGCTCAGTGATCAGCGGAATGGGATACCGATTCTTGATAGTAATGGCGTTGAGTCCACGAAAATCTATACAAGGGCGTAATGATCCATCCTTCTTTTTGACGAAGAAGAACCCAGCTCCAGCGGGAGAGGTGGAAGGTCGAATGAACCCACGCTGGAGATTCTCCTGTATGTACTCAGATGTGGCTTGAGTTTCAGGTAACGAGAGAGGATAGACCCGACCCCTGGGAGGAGTCTTGCCAGGTAGAAGGTCGATCGGACAATCCCAAGAACGATGAGGAGGAAGACGTTCAGACTGAGCTTTATCAAACACATCGGCAAATGAAGCATACTGAGGAGGGAGTCCCGGGGAGGACGATGAGATGGAAGATTGCTGTACTTTAAGAGGAATAACTTGAGAGAGACAACGATGGTGACATTCAGGCCCCCAAGACGTAACTTGAGGGGTGCGCCAGTCAATCTGGGGAGAGTGACATTGAAGCCATGGAAGGCCTAAGACAATCGGACTTGTCGTAACAGGAAGAATTAAAAACGAAATTTCTTCATGGTGTAGTACACCAATCTGAAGGGTTACTGGAGACGTACTCTGGGTGATGAGACCATTGATGAGACGTGATCCATCTATAGCCGTCACAGTAATGGGTGTTTTTAAAGTGATCACTGGTAGGGACCATTGATTCACTAGTGATTTAGAAATGAAATTTCCTGCTGCTCCGGAATCAATCAATGCCTGTGACTCAAAGGATTTGGTAGCAAAGGAAATCGTAACATCGAAAGCGCAGACTTTAGATTTCATAGACAATGGAGAGGACTCCAGGGACCCTAACTTCACCTCTCCAGAACTAGTTAGGGCCTGGCATTTCCCGATTTCTTAGGGCAAGAACTGAGCATATGTGTGGAATCAGCACAATAGATACAGAGTCTATTCTTTACTCTTCGTTTCCTCTCTTCTAAAGATAATTTGGAACGTCCTATCTCCATGGGAATCACAGAAGGTGAAACTGGACGAAATTGAGGGTTTAAACGAAGAGGTGCTTTAGCAGAAGTTGTTTTCTCAGATTCTCTTTCACGAAATCTCATGTCTACACGATGGCAAAGAGAGATCAAATCTTCTAGTGACGAAGGAAGCTCTTGGGTAGTCAGTGCATCTTTAATTTTATCGGAGAGCCCCTGCCAGAAGGCGGCAACTAATGCTTCAGTGTTCCACTGAAGTTCAGAGGCTAAGATCCTAAATTGAATGACATACTGTCCTACTGTATGGGAGCCTTGTCGCAAACGAAGAATGCTGGAAGCAGCGGAGGTCACACGACCTGGTTCATCGAACACACTTCGGAACGTGGAAATGAATTTGGCACTATCTTGTAGAATTGGATCGTTTCTTTCCCACAGAGGGGAGGCCCAAGCCAGGGCTTGTCCAGAAAACAATGAGATAAGATAGGCCACTCTGGAACGATGGGTAGAAAAATTTTGAGGTTGGAGTTCAAAATGGACTGAACATTGGTTAAGGAAACCTCTACAAGTTTTGGGGTCCCCGTCATATTTTGACGGAGTAGGCAGGTGAAGCGTAGGAGCTGTAGACACCTGGGATGGCACTGGGGAAACGGAGGAAAGCACAGGAGCTTCAATACTAGCTGTAACAGTCTGTCCAGATGTTCCTTGGGAGGTTAACGATTGGTAACATTGAAGTAACAGCTGTTGGCGAGCATCCTGTTGCTCCACACGGCTGACCAGATGCTGCAGCATCTCTTTAGCAGTAGGTTCCGTATCTGGGTCTGTCATGGCCTGATCTTACTGTCACGGGCACTAGGAGTCTTTACCCAGGGATCACCAGGTGATAGGCTTACCAGAGCAGTATAGGTGGTAATATGGTACTCTGGTAGCAGGGTGATCACGGAACAGGAAATAGCAGCTGATGAGATGCTCAGGAAAGTCTATGACTAGCAGCACTGGCAATATGGAAGTGGTAATACACGAGGAACTGTATGGACAAAGGACACGTGAAAGTAGTCAGTGGTCTGCGGTAGCAAGTTGTACCACTGCTATAGTGAGGAGGAATGTCCAACAGAAACGAGGGAGTGATGAGAGTCAGCGGTCTGCGGATAGCAAGTTGTACCGCTGTCTGAGTGAAGGAATGGAATCCAAGTGGAGGTATCCGGGGAGTCAGTGGTCTGCGTTAGCAAGTTGTACCACTGCTATGTGAGAGGATACTGGAACAGGTGAAACTGTAAACAGGAGTCAGTGGTCTGCCACTAGCAAGTTGTACTACTGAATATATATGTGAGGAGGTGCACGGGGAGAGACTGCAACACAATATATACACGGGCACCTTGACTTTGATCCACAGTAATATGCACAATATAAATGTATAAATGACTGAACAACACTGCCAATATAGAAAGTCTCTTGAAGTAATCCGGCATGAGATAACACAGTCAATGATGGCAGTAGAGTCAGCAGATAGTACACTCCAGAGGAGAACCAACACAGTCAATGATGGCAATAGACTCAGCGGATAGTACACTCCAGAGGAGAACCAACACAGTCCAGCAAGGTATGCAATACACAGCACAGTCAATGGGAAGTATGCATACCGTGGTTCAGGAGAAGGCAGTCAGACAGGAGTGCAGAGATACCTGAAGGGCAGGAGGCCAGCAGGATACAAGTCCCTGGATGGGTGAAGCAGGGGTCTAGCAGGTGCAGCGCACAGGTAGGTAGACCAGCAGGGAACACAGGAAGGCGTGGAGAGCGGATCAGCAGTAGATGGATGAGTAGCGCTGAGAAGTAACAGCAGCGGGTCTCTGCGGGAACACGGAGGTAACCAATAGCAACCAGCAGGTGCAGTAACGATGGGACACCGGAGCAGAGTTGAACTGGAACAGATGATCACGGAGAGTAGCGGGTAGCAATAGTGGCAGCAGACTCAAGGAAACACGGTAGAGTAGACAAGGACTGAAGACTGAAGCGCACAGAGGCAGCGGATAGGAATCAGCTAAACAGTCACGATGAAACACAGACGGGTTGCAGGTTGAAGACTGTAGTGCACGGAGGCAGCGGATAGGAATCAGCTAGCAGTCACGATGATGAAACACAGACGAGTTGCAGGTTGAAGCCTGTAGTGCACGGAGGCAGCGGATAGGAATCAGCTGGCAGTCACAATCATGAACAGGTGAGTGGATGTGGTTGAAGCCTGTAATGCACGGAGGCAGCGGATAGGCATCAGCTAACAGTCCCAATGATACATGGTAGAGTTGAAGTGATTAGAAGACTGTAGTGCACGGAGGCAGCGGATAGGAATCAGCTCACAGTCACGATGATATAGTAGATGGTAGAAGTGGTATGGGAACCACAGTAGCAGAAGTGGTTTGGAAACCACAGAGGTAGAAGTGGTTTGGAAACCACAGGAATCAGCAGGGCTGAATGAACAAGGAAACACAGGAACACCTTCAGAGACTCATGGGGAATGAGACTCCAAGATCAGGCAACGTGGTAGTGACCACA
Source organism: Mixophyes fleayi (assembly GCF_038048845.1). Taxonomy (NCBI): domain Eukaryota; kingdom Metazoa; phylum Chordata; class Amphibia; order Anura; family Limnodynastidae; genus Mixophyes; species Mixophyes fleayi. Next base: position 153,566,412 of record NC_134407.1, on the reverse strand, counting down.
GGTGCTTAATATAGGGAGGTTGCCTGATCTGCCAATTAAGTTAAAGGGGTATACACTGAAGTATAGAAAAGGGCTGCGCATGCGCAGACCCTCAGGATGGTGGACGGCCACGGTTCCTAAATGTCCGGGAAGAAGCACTCACAGTCCGGTGAGTGACACAAAGATACATAAGAATGCCATCCAACCCCCAGGTAGACCCATCATCTCTGGGATCAACTCCATTACATCCAATCTGTCACAATATATTGATCACTTTTTGCAACCATACGTCAAAATCCAGAAATCTTTTATTCGAGACACTACTCATATTCTCAATTCCCTGACCAGTGTGGAGTGGAGTGATGATCTCTGGCTCATTACCAGCGACGTCACTTCCCTCTACACAGTCATTGCTCACCATCAGGGACTACAAAGCATCAAACACTTTCTTTCAAATGATCCTACTATACAACCACTACAAGCCCGGTTCATTGTAGACAGTATTCAATTTATACTCAACCACAATTACTTCTGGTTTCAGGATACCTTTTACCTACAGACCACAGGTACAGCCATGGGGACCAGGTTTGCCCCAAGCTACGCCAATCTGTTTATGAGCAGGTGGGAAGACCAGCACATATGGTCCAACCACCAGCATGGGGCAAACCTGGTCCTGTGGCAAAGATATATTGATGACACTTTCGCCATTTGGAGAGGCGACGAGACATCTCTCAATCAATTTTTGCAAGAGTTGAACACTAACCCACTTAATCTCAAATTCACTACCAAGTACAGTCGCACAGAAATAGAGTTTTTAGACCTACTTATTTTCATACAGGATAATCACCTAGAAACCAAAATATATCAGAAACCAGTAGACGTGAATAGTTACATCCTTGCCACAAGCAATCACCATCCACAATGGTTGGACAATATCCCTTTCGGTCAATTTACAAGACTACGTAGGAATTGTTCACAACTCTGTCACTTTGTTGAACAAGGTCAACAACTTGAACAGCAATTTCTAGACAAAAACTATTCATTAGACATCGTTGAAACCGCATACACAAGCTGAAGCTAGAGACAGATTATCCCTATTACAACCGAAGAGTCCCCACACCAGTTCAACACAACATGAGAAAATATGGTTCATCACAAATTACAACAATAAAGTATTTAAAATCCAGAAAATCATCAACTCACACTGGAACATACTCAAACAAGATCCTGAATTACGACAAATCCTTCCGCCAAAACCTAGCATTATATTTAGGAAGGCTCCTGATCTTAGAAATAAGTTAGTCCAAAATAACTTTCTCTCAAGAACCACTATACAAACAACCCTGACCTCACAACCACAACATAATGGCTTCTATAGTTGTGGTAAGTGCATAGCATGCAAGACATGCGGCATGAGAAGCACAAAACCAGTCTGCACTTTTCAACCCATCATTATCAAACAAACCTACAAAATTAAGGACTTCATAACCTGTGATACCAAAGAGGTAGTATACCTGCTTCAATGTCCGTGCCCACTACAGTATGTGGGGCGCACAATACGACCACTGAAAACCAGATTGGCAGAACATGTACGTAATATTAAACGAAGCCTACACACCCACAGCGTATCACATCACTTTCATCTCAAACATAACAGTGACCCATCCGTACTTACTTTTAGGGCAATTTCAAAGATCAAGAAGAATTGGCGTGGTGGACACCTCACCAAAGTCATTAACAAAGAAGAACACCGATGGATTTTTGAGCTAGATACACAGACTCCGAAAGGTCTCAATATTGAGTTCGATGTATGTAGTTGTCTGTGATTAACATCACGTGCGGCAAGGTCAGATGCGCACGGTGCCTGACAAGTACCCAGTATGCGAATACTGGGGAATATCAGGTCCAGCACGGTGCGTAATCTGGAGAGTTGACCTCCCTACCCAGTGATGGAAAGCAGACACATACTGACAACCAGACCGAGTACTACACGCTCCTGTGAATTTCTTACGCAGCTATATTGACTATCGATAAATCACAGTCATCCTCTGACAATACAATATCTATACTACTTTATCATAGAATTCAAATGGCTATGTAGACCATACGCTAACCTCAGCTCAGCAACAACACTACTTACTATTCCTCATGAGGCTATTAGAACTAGGATTATATTTGTAACCATCAGTATATTCATTCTTATATTTATCCTTACGTGATTTGTATACCAGTACACCGGCATCATATATTTTATCCTCCAGCTTGCTTGCCTTTTTTTTTTTCTCCTCATGATGATTAGATTCTAACTTCATGGTATTTGGACCCATCCTCTCCAGTATCTATATTATGCCAAGTCAACAACATTAAACTCATTCTTATTTTAAGTTTCCTTATCAACTATCCACCTCCACGTCTGTTCTAATCATAAATATCGGTCCTGCTAACATACAGGATGTTCAGTTTATTTTCCATTTGCATTGTATTATATTATTATTCTATTATAATTCATTCTAACTTATCTGATTTAACTAATAGTTCTTGTATGTTCATACCACTAACTCGATTTTATTTGACACTTTATGTTCATCATGAGCCAATGTATGTAACCATATACAGCATGAGAAGATATTGTACTATTTACAGATACGTAGTATCTGCCACAAATTGACTCCGGGACAATCTGCCAATCATCGTTGAACTGAGTATATAAGATACACCTCCATACACATACTAACTACTGCCTTGAAAAAGTCACTCCTGTGACAAAACGCGTCGGTAAATCACAAGTCACATCCAGTCCGGTCTCTCTACATCTGGTTTGTCATATCCGGTAGACGTGCGCTCCAAGCTGGAACGCACGCCAAAGTACATCGGGAGGTTAGACTACCTCCCTACACAGACCTCCGTGAAACTGAATTAAGGACCAATACTACCGAGACTACCTACTAACATCATCTATTTACAGTTAAGAACGATATCTGGATCCGCTAATCCACCCTTGAACGCTACCAAGCGCAAGTATTCTGATTTCATTCATCTTGTTTATAGCCAGGACACGCTGGACTGTATAACTCATCATTCTTTAGGACTTTTATTATCCATCTATTATATTGGACTATTATACCTCAGACTGCGATTGGGTGTACACAACAGTAAACCCATACGGATGCAGTATCCATATTGCATTTAGAGACTCCATCATATTGTTCTTAATAGATTGGATTTACAGCTTTGTTTTTACAGCTTTGGTTTTACAGTTTTGTTTTTGTTTTTATGCACTTGTATCGTATAATATTGTTATATTGTATCCTCATGTTTACATTCATATAAAAAGGACCCCCCCCTTTTTTTACGACTTATGCTTTCCTCAATCTAAATTATCCATTATTTAGGTGTAGCGCAGAATATTTTTGTGTATTTATATGATAACAGGTTGGACTTTCCTAATATTCCGCTGCTGACCTATCTTAGCCTGTAGTGCGCTTCCCCTCCTTGTATCTACCTCTTCCCCATGCTCCCCTGTAGAAAATAATCCAGGTCAAACGCTCTCAAGGAGATAGTGATTCTGAGATTGTTTCCTTAATTTACAGGCCTTTAAAAAAGATATAATCTACTGAGCCAATGTTTATCAGTGGAGCTGAAGCCATATTTCATTAAATATTCTGAGCCAACACATGCACGGTTTAACTCCCACACATACATAAATATGATTTCTGTCTCTTTTCTTTTCCAAAATAGCCACTGCAACCTTCAGCTTAACTCAGCCATACTGTAATTGCATAGTCACATGTGCAGTCAAACCCTTGGTAGGCATGACTACAAATTTTTGCAAGACACACACTCATATAGACATGGGCTTGTTAATATAATATACTGGTTACCCCTATCTCAAAATGGTCCACATGTAAAACTAGTACAATGAAAGTCTGCATATTTATTGTAAACACTTAATCGAAATTCATTCAATAGCATCAAATTTGTTTAAAAAATTTTGAATTTCGATAAAGTATTTACAATAAATGCGCAGATTTTTATCACACTAGTTTTGGCAATATTTTTGTGTACTACACTACATAGTTACTCCTTGTCCTTATTCTCTCTGGAATTATAAGAAGCTGAAACCATATGATAGAAGGAGGAACACAGAGAACCCAAGGACCCTTCTGGTATGCATATACGTGCACAGGGTCACCGGGGGGCCGGGCTATCCCCCGGAAGGCCCTAGCTCTCATTGTTCCCCTCCTCATTGGTGGGGGGAGCGGGTAACTTTTAAAAAAAAAATACTCATGTGACCGCGGCGCTCCCCGACTCCTCTCAGCTCCGTTTGCACTGAATGTCGGGCGTGAAGTCATCACGCCCGACGTTTAGTGAGGAGCGGCACAGAGAGTAGTCAGCAAGAAGAGAGAAGACAGAAGAAGAGAAGAAAGAAGCCGATAGAAAAGGTAAGTGCAAGAACGGAAGCAAGGGGGAGTAAAGGCAGAATGGCAGCGAGTGAAGGGGCAAAGGCAGCATGGCAGCAAGTGAAGGGGGGCCAATGCAGCATGGCAGAGTGTGAAGGGGGCCCAAAGCAGCTTGGCAGAGTGTGAAGGGGGACCAAAGCAACCTATTGTGTCTTGAAGATTATGATTTAAACACTTGTCTGTGATTGTAGGATTACACCCAAAAGTACACATGGAAAACTGGTATGTATAATCTGTATGTTCCTTTTAGTACTTCCCCTTTGTCCCCTACATATACCCATATACTACCCCTTGTTATTTGGAATTGTTTAACTCCTTCTTCCTGTTATGAGAAATCTATTATAAAAATAAATAAAATTAAGTGAGGCCTGAACAAACATTTGAGTCCCCTCACCTAGAGTTGTCTTGCCCAATACTGAATAGCATTAGGCCCCTCTTGATACCCAGGGGTTGGTGGGTACCAGGGAAAAAAATGTGACCCCTTAGATTATAATTACAAGTATTAGAGTCAAAGTAATTGTATGCTGTTTGACCTATTTAGCCTCTCACAACCACCTCTTTTGTTGGGCAGTTTTTCTGTAGGTGTTGCCTTTAGTAAATCAACTGGGAGGTTTAGTAAATTTCAGCCTAAATCTTTAGATGAGGCATTTGCATTAAGATGTTGATAACCAGTGCTTTTTTTTGTAAGTAAAAAGGTGCAATAACTCACATCACGTAGTCAATCACTGTACACACACCCACACATGTCAGTTGTATAACGAAACATAACAGTCGCCGCCCGCAGTAAGCACTCAGCACCACATGACCAATCACAAGCTGAGCAGCGCCACAAGCCGAGCAGTGCCATCACAACCAGCACGGACAAAGTACGCATGCATCGGACTCAACACACAAGCAGCCCGCATGCACCGTTTTAATGATTTTGCTGCCGACCTGCTACGCTCGAAAGGACGATTCAAGTCCACGTGGATCAAACATCAAATGTTCAAAAGTTACTTTTAAAACTTGGAAAATCTGTTGGAAAAAGGTGCTGGCACTCAGTTTCGGTGAGTTCTATGACAAAAAATGCTCTGCTGATAACTATCAGAAAATCACATATTTTCACATTGCAGCTGTCCTATATGTTGTGCACATGCAAGGTTAATGATGACAAAACACCACTAGATGTCCTCAGCTGCTTAAATTAGCTGTACAATATTATTATATTAGCTATCTGTAGTTATCCAAATATGTAGAATTTACTACACAAGGATCGACAAAATAAGCAATGCTATTTGACAGAACTGAAAATGGATTAATGAAAAGTAAGGTGTAAGAGTATAAAATGATAACTCCACACATTCAGGGCTTATTCACATCTATCCGCTCTTAACCCACTAACACCTAAAAAGTTTAATATATCAGCATAATTGGTTTCTTATGGGTTTGTTCCTGTTCTCTCATTTCAAATTTTAAATCGAGTCATGGCCTATTTCTCATGTATTAATGTGTGCTATCAGTAAAATAGATTGTATTGGTAAAACAGCATTGCATGAAGAGTGCATGGAAAACTACATTGAAGCACACATTAATTTTATCCATTTTTACCCATGTTTCCAGTGCATGTGTGAATAAGTCCTTGAAATTTCATTTAAGGTTTTTCAGGATTCAGACATACACATCGTGGTAGTGTTATAGCTTATTTATTATCTGTTATGTCCCTTTCTATTGTCACCAATAAAGATTATCCAATGCAATTAGTGTGGTTCCAAAACACAAAGCGATTTAATACCAAAAGAAAAATGTAACAAAGTATAACCGATATATACGCTGTGCACTGGATTCAGTAACAGTCATCCAATCCTGAAGTCTATGGTCAAAGAGACTCTTACTGCATGAGTGGCCAGTTTATATACAGTATGGTTTTAAAACAAAACAGTGATGATGTCAAAATGTACAAACAGATAACACTAAGAAAGTTCTTCATTAGAGTAGAATGCATGTCATAGATCAGTTCAAACGATTCTTCTCCAAAGGTGGGGGCAACTTACTCAAACAGCTGTGTACACGACAGAGTACTTTTTATACTAATCATAAGTAGCAACCGCTTCTCCGATGATACTGGATTCCTGTTGGTAAAATGTGGAATATTATAAGACCAAACCCCATACATTTCTTAGGACTTGAACCACAAATACCTTTAATGTAGGTTTATTATTGTATAAATAATCTCTAAGTTTTAAATAATAAAAGAATGTGAGTTAGAACTTAATTAAAATGTGACCTATTTACAAGTGTAGATGCGAATGTAAGTGTATTTGCTCTGTTTACCTGTGCGATTGTATAATTGACCCTGGTGTGATGTAGCGCACTAATCGCAACCACATGGAAAACTATTACAATCAATATTTATTAATTTAGAACAACTTCATCCAATTATTAGGCCAGCACAGTGGCCTACTGGTTAGCACTTGTGCTTCGCAGCACTGGGGTCATGAGTTTGATTCCCGACCATGGCCTTATCTGTGTGGAGTTTGTATGTTCTCCCTGTGTTTGCGTGGGTTTCCTCCGGGTGCTCCGGTTTCCTCCCACACTCCAAAAAACATACTGGTAGGTTAATTGGCTACTATCAAAAATTGACCCTAGTCTCTACCTCTCTGTCTGTATGTATATGTCTATGTGTGTGAGTGTGTGTCTATATTAGGGAATTTAAGCTCCAATGGGGCAGGGACTGATGTTAATGAGTTCTCTGTACAGTGCTGCGGAATTAGTGGCGCTATATAAATAAATGATGATGATGATGATGAATTATTTGACTTCGACATATCAGAAAAAAATTGTTCAAAGAGCTCAAGAAATAAATTGAAGTGAGTTCATATAAATTGCTACCATGACCTTCGGCTTCTGTTCTGAAGCGACTGCAAAGGGATATCCCCAGCATTGAAGTCCAATCTGTCCAAGGCGAAGTACAAAAATCTGTTTGTCGCAATGCCTTTTCAACCCTTTTCCCCTCATGATATACATTAAATTTATATATAGCCTGTAAATGCTGGTTAGTAATATAAGACTTATAAGGTAGGCTACTGTTTCATTACAATCCGGCCTCTCCTGGATAGGTATCCTTCCCCTCCCCAAAAAACAAGTAAGGGCATTTCCTTCCCTCCAACTTTTTTTCTTGCCACCATTTTCCCCCTCTTCATCACCTTTAAACCTATAGAAAATTTGGATGTGATGAGCCTTCCTGAACAGTTTTGGGTGCCTGCAATTCTTTATACCCCACTTAATATACAATAGCTGTTTACCAATGGTTTGCCCCTTCTTTGTTATATGTTTTTTCATTGTAGACTATGATAATTCAATAAAAAAAAACATATGAAGTAGGAAAACCTAATAGTAAGGCAAATTCCTAATAACTTGTACAGTCATTAATTATCTGGGTATAATACATATTGCGCATTTTTCCCTATTTATAGTCACGTTAAAGATGTACTACGATGCATCTTTTTATGCAACCTTCCTAAACCACGACAACCATAGACAGGGAGTCCCCACAGTTGTGCTAATGCCTCCCAAGGAAAAGTCTGTCATAGCTAATCACTCGGCTTGTTTTTTTGACTGAGCCAAAACCACACAGATATCACACATTTCTTAACAAATCCATCAAGTAACCTATCATTACATGTCAATCACTATGTGAGCACAAATCTATCATTAACTTAACCACAAACCAAAAAGACAAACCATTTAATCATCCTTTCTCTCAATTGTCATGAAACTTTATCAGTTAACTTCGAGATATTAGAAAAAGTACATATAAATCCTTACATGACATACTTGTAATACTTTCAAAGTAGAAATATAGAATAGATTACAGTGCTCCTAATGTGGATAGAGCTGCCAGAGGAAAATAGGGAAACCCCTATCCCTAAAGCCAATAGAATAGATAAAGAGTTCCTCGGCGCTGAGATAATGTAGTGTACGAATTTTAGGATTTTATTCTGTACAATAAACACAGATGGTTCTGGCCAGAACATAAATGCAATTATCAATCGGCCATAAATCACAATTTTAGGTATACCATAAATATAGAATCTCAAGAGTCTGTGGCAGCGGGAAATGTTCCCAATATTATTCAGGCAAAGTACTTTGTTAAAGCAACGAAAATAAGACAGAGACTATCACAACCAGACTGGCGCAGATGAATATTCCAGAAATGTCCAGAGAATCGCGAAGTGGCTAATAGCCTGAACAGAGTCTTAGGGCTAGATTTACTAAGCTGCGGGTTTGAAAAAGTGGGGATGTTGCCTATAGCAACCAATCAGATTCTAGCTTTCATTTATTTAGTGCCTTCTACAAAATGACAGCTAGAATCTGATTGGTTGCTATAGGCAACATCCCCACTTTTTCAAACCCGAAGCTTAGTAAATCTAGCCCTTAGTCTGTAAGTCTTAGGGCTAGATTTACTAAGCTGCGGGTTTGAAAAAGTGGGGATGTTGCCTATAGCAACCAATCAGATTCTAGCTTTCATTTATTTAGTACCTTCTACAAAATAACAGCTAGAATCTGATTGGTTGCTATAGGCAACATCTCCACTTTTTCAAACCCGCAGCTTAGTAAATCTAGCCCTTAGTCTGTAAGTCTTAGTCTGTAAGTCTTAGAGTTCTCCACTTATATTGTGGGAGTTTGTGCTCGCGGCAGCGGGCAGGTAATAAAGTCCAAACAGCTGACAAGATATAGTTGAAGGTGGACTTACGTTTATGAGGAGTGGTTCACGGTCTGGTTCCTTACCTCCCCTTTCTGGATCGGGGGGCACTGTTGTGCGGAACTTCCACTGGAGATCGCTCCATTTTCTCTAATAGTGCACGCATGTGCAGAGAGGTGCCGGCATCCCAGCTGTTCGGTGTGTGTCCTCTCCTCTCGCTTGCTCCATGCTGACGTGGCAGTTCAGCGTTCCAGCAGCGGGAGCTATGAATGATGTTAGAAGTGAACTGGCAATGTTGAAAAGCAGGATGCCATGTTAGCTGATAGTAGGATGAATAGACAAGGTTAGGTAGTATGTCAAAGGACAAAATTAGCCAACGCGTTTCCCCCGCGCTCGGCGAGCTTCATCAGGGATATAAGAGGGTGTTACAGATGTTCCTTAAATAGATAGATGTTATGAGTAACCAGTCACATGCGGAGTCTGCTTTTGATTGACAGATGCAACAGGTGCCATGGATGTGCTAGATACAGCACGAATGTAAATCACTGTACACTCAATAAAATGTACAAATGCACTTGAAAATGTTACATACATGTAAATAAGCACAACATAAAAGAGCGGTAGATGCATTTCTACCATGAGTGGAGTCTGCAATAAAGTGTGAGACAGTTCTCAAAACTTCAATAATGGATGCTTGCAGAGGATAGATGTACTCACAAGGAAATAGATGAAAGAGTAGGTAACCAATCGCTGATCGCGTATAGTATTGATACATATGTATTGTAGATTTAATAAAGAATACGGTTATTATTATTATTATTAATTTTTATTTATAGGGCGCCACTAGGTATCCATAGCGCCGTACAGGGACAAACAAAATTACAATACAAAGGTAAGACAGCACAATACAGTAAACAAAACGCACAGTAACTCAATGAGCTCAAAGCACAGCTAGAGGGGCGGGGGAGGGAAGAGGGAAATACGGCGGAGCTCAAGAGGGAGGGCACGGATGGCAGGGAAACCCCCAGAGTGTAGAGGAGAGAGCAAGAGGGAACGGGGAGAAGAAGGTCCTAGAGGAGGAGGGCAAGGTATCTGGAGAGCAGAGTTAAAAGTGGTGAAGACAGGAGGAGAGATGACCCTGCTCAAAGGAGCGTACAATCTAAGGGGTGGGGTAGACAGAGAGACATGAGGGAGGGAGAGAAGGAGGATAAGGGAAGGGGAATGAAGGGGAAGAGGCAGAAGATCAGGTAGGAAGTTAAGTGGGAGACTGGAAGGCTTTAAGAAAAAGGTGGGTTTTTAGAGCCCGTTTGAAACCGGACAGATTAGGGCAGGTTCTGATAGAGGGAGGGAGCTTGTTCCAGTGGAGGGGGGCAGCGCGGGCGAAGTCTTGGATACGCGCATGGGAGGAGGTGATCAGGGGGGAAGAGAGGCGACGGTCATTGGCTGATCGGAGAGGGCGGGGTGGAGCATGAATAGAGAGGAGGGTGGAGATGTAGGGTGCAGTGGAGTTGGCGAGGGCCTTGTATGTAAGAGTGAGAAGCTTGAAGAGGATTCTGTAGGGGAAGGGGAGCCAGTGAAGGGATAGGTAGAGGGGGGAGACAGACGAGGAGCGCAGCCTAGTGGCTGCGTTAAGAACAGATCGAAGGGGAGCGAGATGAGAGTGGGGGAGGCCAGTAAGGAGGAGGTTGCAGTAGTCCAAGCGGGAGATGATCAGAGAGTGAATAAGACACTTGGTGGCATCTTGGGAGAGGAAGGGCCGGATGCGAGCGATGTTACGCAGCTGGAAGCAGCAGGATTTCGCAAGAGAGAGAATGTGGGGGCCGAAGGAGAGAGAGGAGTCGAGGATTAGCAATACAAATGCAAGTGAACATATAGCGTATGATATTAAACCTTCTATTGTTCACTTATCGTCTATGAAGGTACCTAAGTCAAAGTCTATATTGAGGCCTTTGGGGTGGAGAGTATGGCGATTGCAAATCCACCTTGCCTCTTCCCTCAATATTTTTTGATCTTTTTAATGCCAGTGAATTTGAGGACTGTGGGGTCATGGTTATGATGAGTGGCAAACTATGTGTTTCCAACTGTTTCTTAATATTTCTGACGTTCAGATATTCTCATTCGTAGGCTACGGATAGTTCGGCCTATGTATTGGAGTCCACACGGGCATTCCAGTAGGTATATGACCCCAACAGTATCGCATGAGAGTTTGTCTTTGATGACATATTCTTTATTAGTAACAGATGATAGTAATTTGTGGACCGGTTTGGTGGATCCACACTTAGTGGACTTACTACACAACATTGACAATAGAAGAAACCTGCCGTATCCTTTTTTAGCCATGTTCCTGTCATGGCGGGTGTTACGTCTCACTGGAGACAACTACCAACCGGTATTGGCACTGGCCTTCCCAGGGCACGGCGTCTAACGGACCCCCCAGTCTTCTCCAAGAACTGCCGCAAGGCGGGATGGTTTTAGGTGCCGGAGGTCTGCAGGCCCCTAGGTTAGCCCACCGGCGTGGTAGAGAGATAGTAGTAAGGTGAACAGTTCTGGGAACACAGTAGAAGGCCTTGTCTAGCTGGATATTAAACAGCTTAATTGTAAGAAGTAGGAAGCCAGACGTACCTTGCTGTCTAGTAGAGAGGCACGAGGAGACAAACACGAGAGGAGTCAAGAACTGTAGCCGGTTCAGTACTCAGAAGGTCAGCCAGTGCGTGTTGCCAGGGATTCAACAGATGCAGGGTTAATCAGACAAGCCGGGTCGGTACACAGAAAGTCAGCCAGTGCGTGTTGCCAGGGATTCAGCAAATGCAGGGTTAAATAGACAAGCCGGGTCGGTACACAGAAAGTCAGCCAGTGCGTGTCGCCAGGGATTCAGCAGATGCAGGGTTAATCAGACAAGCCTGATTGGTACACAGAAAGTCAGCCAGTATTCACAGGGAGAAGTGCACAGGGAAAGCACAGGAATCAGGAGCAGCCAGATGCTAAGTACACTTGTTGCTCTGACACAAATAGTGAGAAAATTTGAATTCCCCGTCTCTTAGGTCACGTGGTCAGACAGACCTAACAGCGGGGATTTCTTTTGGTATACAACTGGATACTAATTGATCCTTTAAGGTGGGTGCCTTTTTGTAAGTAAAGGTAGGTTGGTCAGGAAGAAAAGATGCAAGTTTTTCGTCTTTCATTAATATGGGCCAATGTTTGCGAACAATTTTTAAAAACTGTTTGGTGTGACTGTTGTATTGAGTTACTTTCTGTTTTGGAAGGTTTTGTTTTGGAGCAGAGCAGGGATTTTCTATCCAATTTTTCACTTTCGCTAAGGGCTGTGTTTACAGTGGTAGAATCATAATTTCTGTCTAGAAATTTGTTCCTAAGTGTGAGAGCTTGTTCTTTGTATACATGCGAGTCAGAACAGTTGCATCTAAGGCACATAAATTGGCTTTTCGAGATATTGTTAAGCCAAGGTGGGTAGTGTCCAATGGAGGCTGGAATAAAAGTGTTGCAGTCTACCTGCTTGATAAAGGTTTTGGGTTTAAGTTGTCCATTCTCTAGATAGATTTCTAAGTCTAGAAATTGTACCTTTCACTTGCTTTTCATTGCTGTGAATTTCAAATTAAGGTTGTTGCTATTAAGGTATGAAATAAAGGAATCTAGATGGTGGTCCGTTCCTTTCCAAATACACAAAATGTCATCGATATAACAACTCCATAAACAAATATCTTGGAGTCTGACGGCCCCAGGGCCTGTTCCCAGAAACTGCTTAATTAATTAATTGCTCAAGTATTTTGGCAAACACCCCGCCAAGTCTTGTGATAGGTCGGTCAGAGGGTAGGGGAGATGGTAGTCAGCCGGCTACCAGAACTGCGGAAAGCGGCATCCTCAATTATTGTGTCAAGTCTCAGACGGTGGCAGGATCTCTACCCACTTAAGGTGGCATTGGAATTTTTACGGCATGGGTTCCTTCACGGTTTTCGGTTGCCTATTGTGAGGTCTGTAAAGACAGCCGCGGTAGTGAACCTGAAGTTGGCTAGTTTGTTTACCGAAATTTTGGCAGAGAAGGTGTGCAAGGAGGTGGCGCTCGGGCGGATGAGCGGGCCTTTTTTGAAACCTCCTATCGGAACTTGGTCTCACTGGTAGAGGTGGTTCCCAAAAAAGCTGTGGGGACGTTTCGGCTGATTCAGCACCTTCCTTACCACGCTAGGCATCTGTGAATGATGCTATCCCTGAAAAGTTCTGCAGTGTAGTGTTCCAGTCTTTCGAAGAAGCATTGGATATGGTGAGGACTTTTGGGTCAGGGGCACTACTGGCAAAGGTCGACATTGAGTCGGCTTTTCGGCTTCTCCCTTTACATCCTGACTTGTTCCAGTTCATTGGGTTTCTGACTAAATGATGGATACTACGTGAACAGGTGCCTACCCATGGGGTGTGCGGTTTCCTGCGCGTTCTTTGAGTGCTTTAGTACCTTTTTCCAGTGATGCGTCTGTGCCGGCACCAGCCACCACAGTGTGGCCCATTATCTGGACGATTTCCTTGTGGTAGGCCCAGGTCAAGGATCCACCTGCACGGAGATTCTGTTTTCAGTGGGGGTTCACTTTCATTCACTTTGTGTTCCAGTCGCGCATGATAAGACGGAAGGTTCTACTACACAGCTGACGTACTTAGGCATCGAGATTGACACAGTCCTGGGCCTCTGTCGGCTACCAATGGACAAGGTAGGGAAGCTGCGTGAACTCTTAGCCAATGTCCTAGGGTCTTCAGGGGGTGTCCTTAAAGAAGACCCAGTCATTGCTGGGGTCTTTAATTTTGCCTGATACCGATTGGGCGGGTGTTCTGTAGGAAGTTGGAGAGGGCGACAGCGGGGTGCAAGCAACCTTACTGTCGGATTCGCTTGTATGGGATCTCTTTCTGCAGGAGTTCAATGGGGTTCGTTTGTGGACCCCCCCACCCCCGTGTCTAGTCAGAAGCTGGAGCTATTCACCGAAGCAGCTGGGGGAGAAGGTAATTATTAAAAAGCCTTTCTGTAACACTTCATAGTAAGTAACAGCTATGGAGCCCAGGATGTGATAAAGAATATAGGTGTTTATTGATCAACATGCAGATAAATAGTATGAACCAAATAATGCTGAAACTGCACAGGACTATCTGAGATGACTATATACTGATTGCAAGGAATACTGCAGATTCAGGAGGAATGGTTAGATGAAGATGGATTCGGAGTAGAGATGTCCAAGAGCACAGGAGACAATCCAAAGGGGAATGGCAACAAACAACATTGACCAGCACTGGAGAGGCAGGTATAAACAGGGAACACCCAGGTGCAGGAAATAATTAGTGACACTGGTAAACCCCAGCAATAACAAAGGATAAAAGCACAATAGCAGCACTTCTGGTGAACAGAGGTACTGCCAGATAAACATATAACAAGTCCAAAGTCCAGAAGGCAGGAGCTGCCAATGCAAAGCAGTATGCAATGAAGAATGCTGCAGGCAGATCCTGACACTTTCATTGTATATATTCACTATACTATATGTCCCACATATATCCTTGTACTCACTACTTGAAGCAAATCCTTGAGACACCACAGAAAGAGATAATTTGGAAGTATTCAGAAGCTGTAGAATAATAAACAGGAAAAAAATCCAGTAACTATGATAAAGCCTTTTATTGTATCTTAAACAGCGTATACAGTGGCATTCTCTCTTGCTTGTGTTGTGTTGGAATGTTCGATTAGTTGTGTGTGAATGACTAGGCAGGCATTGTAATGGCCCTAATTGCAACGTTATGGCTGACTATTGTAATTGAATGACAGATTTTTTTTTAATGTTATTTTTATTGGAGCCCAAGGTGCGTGACTCCAAATCACCCAGTGCAGTGCAATACTATGCTGGAGGCTTGGAACTTTGGACCCTTCCCAAAAGGGAAAGGGCCCTGTGCCTCCCCATCCCTAAGGAGCCAGAAGGCCCCAGAGTGGAAAAAAGAGAAAAAAAAGGAGATATTCAGACTTACACAACAAAACCTAAATACTCTTAACCCAATCCACTTCTCATTTTCACAAAAACAACTAATTTCTCCAATGACTGCATTGTCCTGTCCTAATCAGGATGCCTCTTTCTATAACAAAACACACTTTTGCCCTAGTCAATGCAGCTCCATCTACTACATATAGTCTCCGACGATCCAACCCCCAGCCATGGCACAACAAACAGACCCGCTACCTCCAAAAGTGCTCCTGCACTGCAGACCGCAACTGGAGTAAATCTCGTTCCTATACTGACTTCCTCCACTATAAATTCATCCTTTCATCTTACAGCACTGCCCTTTCAATTGCCAAACAAATGTTCTTCAAATCTCTAATATCCACCCAGTCTTCTAACCCACGTCGCCTCTTTGCCACCTTCAACTTACTTCTCTGTCCACCTGCACCTCCTCCTCCTTCCTCCCTCACCGGCCATGATTTTGCCACCTATTTTAATGACAAAATTGACACCGTTCGAAGCCAAGTTTCATTCACTCTACCCAACTTTACCTACATTCCCCAATCCACCCTTAATTCATTCTCTCCAGTAACTGAAGACGAAGCCTCTGCACTCATTTTATCGTCTCACCCTACAACCTGTCCATTCGACCCTATTCCCTCCCAACTTCATTGCTCTTCAACCTGTCTCTCTCCACTGCACTCATTTCCACATGCCCCTCTCTCTCCAAATACTGCCCTATTTCTTTCCTCCACTTTGCCTCCAAACTACTTGAGCGATTAGTGTACAAACGCCTGTCTCACTTTCTAGCCTCTCATTCTATTGTTGACTCTCTGCAATCAGGCTTCCGTCCCCAACATTCCACTGAAACTGCTCCCACAAAAGTAACCAATGATTTACTTACTGCAAAATCTAAGGGTAATTTCTTCATACTCATTCTCCTGGACCTCTCTCACCAACACACCCTTCACTCCATTGGCGTTCGTGACACAGTCCTTTAATGGTTCATTTTCTACCTATCGAACCACTCCTTTACTGTTTCTACCTCTGGCACATCTTCCCCTCCCCTCCCACTAACTGTTGGGGTCCCACAAGGCTCTGTTCGTGGCCCTTTCCATTTTTCGTTGTACACCTCTTCTCCTGGGGCACTAATTCGCTCTTTCGGCCTCCAATACCACCTGTACGCTGATGACACCCAAATCTATATCTCTTCCCCTCACCTTTCTCCTTCTGTACTATCTCGTGTAACTGTCTTTCTGCTATCTCCACATGGATGTCCCAATGCTAACTAAAGCTCAACATGTCCAAAACAGAGCTTATTATCTTCTTGTTAAAAATCTGTTCCACAAACTAGGTCCTTGTAATTACAGCTATATAGCCAGACATATGTTGAAATCTTTAAACTGTTTATTGCAGTGAAAACATAGTCTAGGTGATGCAAACACAGACCAGGTCAGTGAATAAACAGACTTTCAGGTATTGCAGAATAACAAGGATAATGCAGATATCAGGTTCACCTACAGGAGACAAGATACAGGTGCTTACATAGAAGCAGGAACTGGCTAAGCAAGGATATCCACAGGAACAGAGAAAGCAATACAGTTAGTCCAAGGTAACAAACAGAAACAGGCACGGGAAACATTAATAACTAACAAAGGGAATAGGGAGAGGCCGGCCTATATAGGAGACAATCAGGTGCGGATTATTAACTAACTGTGCTAGTTAACCCGTGGTAGTGGGAAAAGGCAGAGCAGCAGCACCTCTGGTGGTTCACAGGTACTGCCGTGTACCATAAACAATAGAGTCTAAAATAGTCCCAGAGGTAGGAGCTGCCGAGATAAAACAGCCTCCTGAGGTAAAGCTGCAGAAGACGGGAGGCAGATCCTGATACTTGACTATTGCAACTTCCTGCTATCTGGCATTCCTGACACACTTCAATCCATCCTAAATGCTGCTGCAAGACTGATCTTCCTCTCTCATCGCTCCACATCTGCTGCACCACTTTGCAAATCCCTACTCTGTTTCCCTGTGTCCTCCAGAATCCAATTGAAATTACTTACTCTTACCTACAAAGCCCTCAACAACACTACCCCTGCCTATATCTTAAATCTCATATGATAATACTCTCCCTCCAACCCTCTTAGAACTACCTCTGACCTTCGCCTTTTCTCGTCTCTGGTAACCACCTCTCACTCCCGCATACAAGACTTCTCCCATGCTGCTCCCTACTTATGGAATTCCCTACCACGCTCAATCAGACTTTTCCACAGCCTTCAAATCTTTAGATGCTCTTTGAAAACCCATCTCTTTTTTAGAGGTGACCTTATCCTCAATAACACTATTCACACTAATACACCCTCACAACTATCCCAATCTCCACTCTGAGACATATTTGCTCCTCTTGTTTCAGTTGTGCCCTCTTCCTTTTAGAATGTAAGCTCTCTAATGAGTAGGGTTCTTCATACCCTTTGTTTTTATTTTGTCTACCTTTTTTTGTCCCTGTTTTATGTATGTTCAGCTTTCCATACTGTACTGCGCTGCGGAGCACTGTGGCGCCTTACAAATCTACGCTAATAATAATTCAGGCCCTCCTTTGCCGAAGCTAGGGAGAGCCCCTTTACATCCCCGACCTCCGGAGCCAAAAGGCCCCTTAGGAGGGAATAGCCTGCAGGGCCACCTCCGCCACAAGGCTCGGGTAATCCCCTTTACCCTGAGGTTGGCTGAAGCTTCTCCTGGGGGACTGGTTCCTCAGCTGCCCCCAGAAAGAGGGAGCCTCAGATAACTTGGGGAGAGAGGGTTGCCTATAAGGATCTATACCTAAACCCGCTCAAAAATGTGACCAAAACAAAGACAACAATCAAAAAATTTCCTCCGGAAATTATAAACTATCCTTGCACCCAGCCAAAAGGCTGTGGCAAAGAAAACATGGTGCTGCCTAAAAATTAGAGGTGCATAGTGCAAAGTGCCTTACTCTGTGCACAGGTGCCTTTCTCTCCACCGTGCATTTTTCAGCACCCCCGGCTCAGACAGCACCGGGGCACATAGCACCTCAGATGCACAGTGAAAGATGAGACCACATCAAGCTACACTTTAACGTAGCTTAATGTGGCCGGAGTGATAATGACTCATCATCGTCAACTTGACAGTGATTACCTGTATCAAAAATATAATCATTAAATAATTTAAAAAGCTGTGTGGTCCCTCTTTTAGCTACGTAACCAGCACTAGTGTTATATCCTTGGCTAGTTGAGATCTATGTTATTTTAATTATTACATATATATGAAATTTGTAATAAATAAAATAGGGGAAAATCAACATCCGGCATTGCAGTTTATACTGCAGTTTTATTACTTTTTCACGAATTTATCACTGTATCACATATTCGTATTTTGTGTTTAATATTTCGCTGTGATTTTCAGATATTGATTTTAATGGATTAAACAATAAACATTACAGGCTTGATTCATTAAAGAAAATAAAGCAAAAAAAAAAGGAGTAAACTTGCTCCTGGACAATGCAATGCACGTAAGGAAAATACTGGCTGTTTTTTTCTTGTAGCACACAAATGCTTGATAGCTTTATTTTTAGACTGAAATTTAAATTTGATCTAGGACATCCAACTATAAATGTGTCTCCACATTTTAAAATTATCTCCTCTCCAATGTAACATGATTTTGCCAATGTGCAAAGTTACTCCCTTTTTTGCTTTACTTTCCTTAATGAATCAGGCCCGTAATGTTTTAATTATGTGAAGATACATCCTTGGAGTGTCCCTACAAAATATACTTCTTTCTCTTTTTATTTTTTTTTCCTTGAACTGAAAGCCCAGGTGTCTAAGAGTACACCTCCCGGTCAACACATTTTCACCTGCCTGTGGTAAGAGTCCATCTACAATGACGTAGGCGATTTTATATGTGATTTGAAGTGCGGGTTGTTTTTTTATCTATATCCAGGATTTGTCTGGTAATAAAAAAATATGTTTACCGTTTTAGTTTATTAACTTTTTTTAGTAAAACGGGATATTAGTTTCATGCATAAGTGTCTGCTGATAGATATATCCAGATTCCTTTCTGCCAAAAGAGAATTATTTTTCCTGATTTAGTGATTGATAATCAATAATCGCAAACAAATTAAAAATGGAATATCAGTTTATTTGAGAGTACATGTGAATAGATATATTCAGATTTCTTTCTGGTAAATGATAATGCATGCTTTATTTTTCTGGCTTAGTGATTATAAAGAATGTTGACAGAAAAACACCTCCTAGACCCATAATAAGGCGGTATCTAATATATAAATGCTTAGTGGCGCCTGTGTGTGTGTGGAAAAAAAAAACAAGTTGCAGCGCCACCTGCTGGGCAGAGTTATACACTGACCTACTAAATTCTTAGTGTGTGTGGGAAAAAAAATTCAAAAGGGCTGAAATTTGGTAGGGCTCAAACTCATTTTCGTGAGGTAATTTTACCTCATGAACACACATGTGTAGAGGCGTGCGTTAGTGTGTGTGTGTGTGTGTGTGTGTGTGTGTGTGTGTGTGTATGTGTGTGTGTGTGTGTGTGGAAAAAACTATTTTCTCAGAAAGGGCTCATCCAATTGACCTGAAATTTGGTATACTGACATTATTTGACAAAAAAATTAGAATAGTCAAGTCAGTTAACTTCCATCATCCCCCCTTCCCCCCGTGGGAGGGGTAGTAAAGGCTAAATTTACGAGTTGAGGGGTCAAACTCATTTTCATGAGGTAATTTTACCTCATGAACACACATTAAAAAGGGCGCTTGCGTCGGGAAGTAACGATCTTCCCCTGAGGAAGCCTGGGCTAGGCCCAAATGCATGACAAGAACCTTTTCAAGACCTTAAGTATCTTGATTTGACTATAATGCATGAGTATCATGCACGGGTTAACTTGTATATATATATGATTTCTTTTATCTATTAACTACGACAAGATAAGAATTTCACAAGGTTTGAATGGACTTTACTTTTATGGTCAAATTCTAAGACATTCTAAGAGTTATAAAAGGATGTATTGTACAAATATCTTTATATCACAATTGTTGTTGTATGTTTATTGTTATTTGATTATTTTACAGCACAGCAGTTTGTTGGCAGTGAGGCTTCATTCTAACCTTTTTCCATTGTTGTTTATGAGTGCAAAAATTTGTACAGCTCCTTCTGCAGCCACAATGTCCATGAGCAATGGAAATTATATTTCACTATATTGCCACCGAGCCAATAGCGGGACATGTCCGCTGTAGACCAGCAGCATGAGGTCTTAGATTGAACACACATGTATCATTCTCCAGCTATTATATGACAATATAATTTCCTTCTGTTTACAATTATATAATAAATAGGATCAGGATTGAATAATAATCTTTACATGTGGTTTGTATCCAGTATTTCATAACTGCCAAACTTTGTAAAATTGCTCAATTGAGAATGAAGCTTTGTCAGTAAACAATAGCAGATCTGTGCAGAGGGGAGAATTCCAGAGGTTCCTTCTGCTACTAAATGTATTCATAAGAATAGTCAGTGCATAAACAAAGTAAGTATTATGGACAATTTCAAACAGATATACCACAAGGTGCTCTCTGGCTCTTTGTACCAGATTGTAAGATATTCCGTTATACTTTCATCAGAATTTTGCAAGAATCTTGAAACCCGAAGTAACCTGCAGTTCTCCAACTGCTGTTGAACATATATCCTCAGCATGTTCTGACAGCCACAGATTGCACAGCCTGCTGTGGAATACATGAAAAGCCAGCAGGAAACTTTGCTGGTCAATAGAGCAATTAATAAAAGGAGGAGGAAGAAGATGTGGATAACCTTTAAATTAGATCACATCTGTGAGGCACTTTATCTTACTATCAGTGTCACCAGGGCCGCCAAGAGGAACTTGGGGCCCCGATAGAGCAACTTTCTGGGCCCTCCATCACATATGGTAGGAGAAGGGATGTGCGCCGCCGCTGTGCAGCTTCATCGTCAAAAGGGGCGTGGCCACATAGTGGTGGGGGACGTGGACAACATAGGCTGTGGCTGCGCCTCTTTACACATGTCATTTTGGGGGGAATTCAAGTAGCCGCAAAGTGTCTCCGGAACTTCTACTGTAATTGAAGGCAATTGAATTCCCCTCATTATGTATTAAAATGGTGTTGCTCTCACCTACCTGTTATTGCAACTTTCACAGCCCTGGTACTGGATTCTTGTATGGATCCTGGAATGTTGGGGCCTGTTTGGAAAATGTACATGAAATATGGAATATAATTAGTGAACACAGTATACAACACAGATCACGCAGTATATAATTATATAACAAGCAAAATATGTGTTATAAAAAAATTAATCACAGATGTATGGAAATGGTCAGATAATGAAACACATTTGTAGCTGTAGAAGAAAAATAGCTGCCTCTGCAACCCCATACAAAGATAAATACACAATAAAAAGTAAGAGGCACCATATATATATATATATATATATATATATATATATATATATATATATATATATATGGTTTTTGAGCGCCCCCTAATTTTTAGCATGCAGTATGTAATACATAACATTTAACATGCCATCTCCACGACCACATCACGCCAGCCCCCACAGCCACATCACGCCACCCCCACAATCACATTACAACCCCCCAGACACATCATGCCCCACAAACATATCATACCCCCCAGACATCATCATAATCCCTCTAGACACATCATAAGCCCCCCCAGACACATCAGACCCCCGTACACATCATAGCCCCTCCCCCCAGACCAGCATACTTACTCAAACTGAGCTGGAACTCAGTGTGTAGGCATAGAAAAGCTTTTCCACCTTTGTCTCCAGGCTGCTGGGACAGTGTGTGATGTCACACACTGTCCGGGGACTGGGAGCTGCTGACAACTGTCAGCTTGCTCCCTCCCACAAACAAAACAAATTGTGGTTTTGTGCGCCAAACGCTGGGGTTAATTTATTATTATTTTATGTTAATCATTTAAAAAAAAAATTGTTTACTAGACTGTGCGGGGCCCGGGCCCCCCAGGCAGGCCGGGCCCAAAGGAGAAGTCAGGAACAAGCCAGGGTCAGAATCCAATAAGCAATAACACAGAAACAAACGCTAGAGCAAGGCTGAAGACTAAATACTCTGACAAGCAAATGGCCTCAGTGAGTTCCTAAAATAGAGGAGAGAGATCAATGATAGGTGCGTCAATCGGCGAGAAAACCGCAACCAATCGCCGCCTAGTCGCAGGGCCACGGATCGTGGTGCCTTGCGCATGCGTACTGATGGCAAACAGAAACAGCGTCATGTTGCTATGCGACGGTTGCCAAGTTCAGCGTACACATACGAATGGAACGGCAAAGCGTACCTAAGCCATGGGACGCCGATTCTGCAGGCAGAAGCAGGACCGCGCCTGCTATATGGTCATTTTAACCCGGATATTTGCTTGCGGCCCCGAGGGCTGAGAGCAAAAATCAGCGTTAAAATTACTGCACTAATGATAATTCTACCGTAGTAACGGAGATAGTGCGCAGGCCGCGATATTCCTATTATAACACGGCTAAACTGAATTAGCCCCTAAGAGGCTTGCCATTATTATTCAGTGTTATTATCTTCATCATTGTTGTAAAGTTTTCCAACACCATGTTACATCTCATTTCATAGGGGGGACTGTCCATTTTTAATGTAACTACGATAAAATCTCTGTTCATTTATCCTCGCACCTCTATGGGGCGCGAACAAAAATTAGCGGAGATTTCTGTGAAAATCTAGTGGCTAATTGAATTCCCCCCAATAGTGTTACTTGTGGTCCAGAGCGTACACTTAGCCATGTGTCTTTCACAATGTGCGCCTGTGGGTATATTTAAGCCCATGTTAGCGTGTCAGCTTAACAAAGAATTCACAAATGCAATAAAAGATATGGGACAACCAATATATTTATTTATACAGCGCCAAAAAAAATCCTCAAGCTTTACAGTCATAGAATGTTTATTCATTCACACCATTCCATGTCCTAACTGAGCTTACAATCTCTTATGTTACCAAGGAAGCACATATACTAGGGACAATTAACCTACCAGTACATATTTAGAGTTTAGGAACATACAAACTCCATGCAAACATGACCGTGGGGTCAGACACAAGGCAACACTAGATGAACCTATAGTCTTGCACTGCTATATATCACTTATCTACATGTTTAAACAACAATTTACAGTGCATTACAATTGTAAGCTATTTTGAGCGAGGTCAGCATTCAGACAATGACTCAGGACTGTCTGGTCAGCAATCTTTCTTTTTGGGCTTACATAAACAGAAGCCACAATTTGATCCCTACCAGGCTTCTGCCCAATACAAAATGCTCTAATCCCGGACCTAATTTAGAATTGTGGGTCAATGGCCAAATCATCGGATTTGAAGAGTGTTTTTTGTATTTGATATGTCAACAAAATAGAACATTTTGAACAGATGGTAGGTAAAGTGTCAAGACCTGATAACTGCAAGTGTGCCCAAGAAAAAGATCCTATTTTTCTCAGTGCATCTATTTATCTCACCTGTGCTGAAGCAGCATTGTAACATTTCCCTAACATTCCTGCAAATTAGAAAGTTTCCCCGCCACTCAATTTTATAAGTGAGCAGAAGATGAAGTTTGTCCCTCGTCATTGCCAGTAGTGGACAGGAATGCTGCATCGGGTAACCGTGATTAGAGATGCTCACTGATTCCTGTGAAGTGGTTTTGGTTTTGGCTCTGGATTAGATTTGTGTTTTGGTTTTGGCAAAACCACTCTCGTGTGTTCTGGTTTTGGTTTTGGTTTTGGATCTGTTTTTTTTTTAGACAAATTGCTAAAATATGCTAAAATCACATAATTTTGCTCTTTTTTTGATCCTACATTATTATTAACCTCACAAACACTAATTTCAAGTCATTTGCATTCAATTTTGACCACCTCACAGGTCACAATATTATTTTCATACACTTTCGAACAAAGATTGCAGCAGTTCTTGCCAGTGATAAGTAAAAGGCCATTGTCATGCCTGGGCATAACACCAAAAATCCACCTCTTATGTGGGGAATTATTTTTACACAAATCCTGACAACAGTTGTCTAGCTATTTGTAGCATTTGTAAAGCCACACTCAGTAGAGGTAGAGACCTTAACCATCTAGGATCCTTATCCAAGTTACGACATTTGAAGTGAGTTCATTGAAAGCTGTTGGGAAAATCAGAAACTTATGTTAAATAAATAACAACAAGCAGTCCAGCATCAGCTAACTCCCTTCTCTCATCTAGATCCCAGCACCTGCAATCTACACCCCCAACACCTTCATCATCAATATCCTCACAAGTGATGAGAGTTAGTCCTGCATCTAAGTTCCTAATTTTAGATGACTCCTCCACTAATCATAATTCCTCTGAAGAATTATTGAACGTTAGTCCGCTGCTGCTGCTGGGGGTGCATCTTCAACTCAGAAGAAGACTACTAGTAGTTTGCAACAATTTACTGTTAACAATCCTTTGTTAGAGAAAGAAAGTAAGAAAGCTGTCACCCAGTGGCAAAGCGGATCACAGACACCATGTGGACTATGCTAGTATTAGATCTGCTTCCAATGTCCACTATTAATGCAGCTGGTTTTAGACAGTTAATTGAGGTATTCTGTCCCTATTACCAAATTCCATTACTACACCATTTTACTAGAAAATCTATTCCTCACCTCTACCAGAAAGTTCGTAAAAATGTAATTATTGGGCTACAAAATGCCATTCTACCCACTGTACACTTAACGACAGATATAGGGACAAGCGGAACTGGGCAAACTAAAGATTATATGACTGTGACAGCCCACTGGGTTTGTGATTTGCCTTCACCAGCAGGAACAGCAGCAGCATGTACCCAAGTACATCACATTTTTCAGAAGTAGGCCAATCTGTATCAGCGGCTTCACTAAGAGGCATACAGCTGACAATCTGTAACAAAAAGTAAGGGATGTCATTGCAACACGGCTAATCCTGCTTGGACTCTCCTGAGGATATGTGATTTCTGATAACGACACCAATATTGTTAGAGCATTACAGCAGGTGGGGGGGATTCAATCACATTTCCTGTTTTGCTCACACAGTCAACTTGGTGTTACAGAACATTTAAAAAATGACAATAACATGCAGGAAATGCTGTTTGTGTCCTGAAAAATTAGGGGTCATTTTCGGGATTCTGCAACAGCATGTAGGAGAATGCAGCAGCTGCAAGAAGACTAGAATTTGAGGAGAATATACTTTAGTCCAGCGCAGTAGTCACCTGTGAAGAGAGTGCAGACACAGTTAGCTTGAGTCAAGTGATTGTCTTAATTATACTTTTTGAGAAGCAGCTAGATAAATTGAAGGATGAAATAAAACTAAGCAAATCCGCTAACTATATTGTAATTGTAGATCTAGGACTTAATTAGCTTCGCCAGGATCCAAGAGCTATCAACATCTTGTTATGACGTCTCCTTCAGTTTCTCTGGCAACTGCTTCTCAGAAAAAACTTAGCTTTCCCAAGACACCCAGTGGAGATGCAGATGAGTCAGTACAACATTTGACATTTGCTGTGCTGTAAAAGAATTGCCCAAAAATCGTGACAGCTCTGCCATAAAATGAACTACAAATTCCATGAGGAAGGCCATTATCGGCAATTACATCAAAGTACACAGACTTATGTGATGGTGGATCCCAGGGGGGATGAATTTGTATTGTTTGAGGAAGATGTACACAATGATTACAGGAAACATGATGACAGTGTAAATTGCAGATGCTGAAATCTAGCTAAGAGAAGGGAGCTACCTGATGCTGGTATGCCTGGTAATATTTTGGGTTGAAAGATATCTTGCCAATTTTATGTTTTTCTACAGTAAACTTTCAGCTATTTTTAGAGAGGTTTTTTTTTCTTTAAAAAGGTACAAGCTTTTTATTTCGATTTTTGTTTCCGTGACTTAAAACCAATATGCACTTGAACATAGGCTTTAGCACATGAGGTAGAGGGATTAGTATCATCATGACTGAGTCTGGAGAGTGACAACAACAATGTCACCCCTCCTGTTTCTGTATGAGCTATGGCAGAATACAATGTCACTGTAGACTTTGAGGAACACTGACAACCCTATTATTACAATTTCTGTTTCAGCACTGAACCTCTCCTGTTTCTGAGTGAGCTACGGTACAGTGCAATGTAACTGCAGATTTAGACCAAGCCAGCCAGCCCTATAATTTCTATTTCAGCAATGATTCTTAGCAATGGAGCACTCCTCTTTGTCTGTTACCTATATAACACAGTAGAATTTGCCTGCAAATTCAGAAGACAAGCCTGGTAGCCCTCCTATTTATATTTCAGCAATGACTCTTAGCAATGGAGCACTGCTCTAACACTTCTGAATTTGCCTGCCATTTCAGAAAAAAAGCCTGCAAGGACTTGTATATGTGTATTTCAGCAATAACAAAATTACCAACGCAGCTCTTCTCTTTGTGTGTATTAGACCCTACACTTATTGGTGCAAAATCTGACAAAAAGCCTGCAAGGACATGTATAAATGTATTTTAGAAATGGAGCTTTTCTCTTTGCCACTCTATCCTACCCCTTCTGTATCCCTCTCTCAAATGGCGCTAGATCGCTGTGGAGGGTGGTATTTATAGATTCTAAAACTCGCGAGATCCGACGACGTCACGATGACGTTTTGCCCCATTTTGGAATCCGAAATAGCGCCAGCTGGGCTCGGTACTCAGATCCCCGAAGCTCAGGTGGGTTCGGTTTTCAGAAAACCGAGCCCGCCCATTTCTAACCATGATATGACAGCGGCGGATGAGGTAAGCGCGGCTAAGACCTCGATGTGTGACAGTACCCCCTCCCTTATGAGTGGGGCTTAGCCGGAAACTTGCAGTGAAAATTTTTGATGAGAGATGGAGCGTGAACATCAGAAGCTTTGATCCAGGCGCTCTCCTCTGGCTCATAGCCCTTCCAGCCAACTAATTATTGTAAGGTATTATGTTGAAACCAAGAGTCCAAGATTTCTTTAATTTTATATTCGTCACCATGTTCAGTCTGCACTTCAGGAGAAACCAGTTTTGGTATATAAAACCGATTTAGTACCAGTGGTTTTAAGAGAGAGATATGCAATAAGTTGGGTACCTTGAGGTAAGATGATAAATGTAGTTTGTAGGCCACTGGATTGATGACCCGGGAGATGTTAAACGGTCCAATAAAGCGAGGAGCGAATTTTATAGATGAAACTCTGAGGCGTAGATTGTGAGTAGACAGCCAGACTCTGTCTCCAGGTTTCAAGCTTGGAATGGCTCTTTGCTTTTTGTCGGCCTGAATTTTGTAGCGTAGGGTTGCTTTAAGTAGAGATTCCCATATCTGGTGCCAGTGGCCTGCAAAATTCTTTAGGAAGACTTCAAAGGCAGGTACTGAGGCTGTTGGAAGTGGAGTAAACAAAGGTATCCTGGGTGTATATTATAAACAATATGAAATAGAGTGGAAACATAGGATTCATAATAATGATTATTATGAGCAAATTCTGCCCAGGGAAGCAAAGCTACCCACTTGTCTTGAGAAGAGGATATGTACAAACAGAGAAATGTTTCTAGGTTCTGATTGACTATTTCCGTTTGCCCGTTGGATTGGGGATGATAGACCGAAGAGAAGTTAAGTTTGATCTGTAGTGCTTGGCACAAGAATCTCCAGAATTTTGCCACAAACTGAACTCCTCTATCTGAGACGATTTCTTCAGGACAACCATGCAAACAGAAGATTTCCTTTATAAATAGCTGAGCCAGTATAGGTGCTGATGGGAAACCACGGAGGGAAACAAAATGCGCCATTTTGGAGAAGCTGTCAACGATGAGCAAGATGGTATTGAAATTCTTAGAATTAGGCAAATCAGAAATAAAGTCCATAGAAATATGGGTCCAGGGTTTGGTGGGAATAGGCAGCGGCAAAAGTTAACCAGCTGAAGATTGTCTTGAAATTTTCACGTTGAGCACAGTTGGCACATACGGAAACAAATTGCTGAACATCTTGAAGAAGCTGCTCAATATGAAAGATTGAGTTTTGCAGACGCCTGCATGACCGGCAAATCTGGAACAATGTGCCCATTGGATCAAATTTTTACCAGATTCTCAGGCCCAAATATTTTTCCCTGGGGTGGTGTATTGTCACTTTACGACTTGAATGCTGAGTGGGCTGATGATAGGCCGCGGATCCACAGTGATGGAATCTTCCTCTTTCACCATAGAACGTGACAAGCATCCCCCTTGCGATTTTTGGAAATGGGACGGAAGGTTACTTGGATATCAAATCGGGCCTGACGTGGATTTATGCACTGTGCAGTTTTAAGGTAGAGCAGTTTCATGTGATCTGTCTATATTGTGACAGGATAACAAGCTCCCTCAAGTAAATGCATCCACTATTCAAGTCCAATTTGATGGCAAGCAGTTCTTTGTCATCTATGGCATAATTACATTCAACTGGTTAAACCTGCAGGGATGCCATTGCTCATCAGCTGCTTTTGGGAAATAACTGCCCCAACTCCGACAGATGAGACATCAACTTCCAAGTAGAATGGAGGGGTAAATCTGGTTGCCCGAGTATGGGAGCAGAAATAAATGCTTGTTTCAGAAGCTGAAAATCAGTTTGGGCTTCTTCAGACCATTTGGCAGGATTAGCTCCTTTTCTGGTGAGGGCGGTGAGTGGTGCTACCACAGTAGAGTAGCCACGAATAAATTTTCAATAATAGTTTGCGAATCCTAGAAATCGCTGAACTATCTTTTATGTAGATGGTTGAGGCCAGTTAAGAATAGCTTGCACCTTCTCTGGGTCCATATGGAGACCACTCCCCGAGATGATAGACCCCAAGAATGGAATGGATTCAACTTCGAAGGTACATTTTTCAAGCTTGCAATACAGTTTATTTCTTCTGAGACGGCTGAGGACCACTTTAACTTGTCTGCGATGGGACTGGATATAATAGGAGAAAATGAGGATATCGTCCAAATATACCACAACACTATGGTACAGTAAGTCCCAAAAGATTTTGTTTCTGAAATTTTGAAAAACAGCTCAGTCTAAATGGCATGATGAGATATTCGTAGTGCCCATCCCTGGTGTTAAAGGCGGTTTTCCATTTGTTGCCACGCTTGATGCAAATCAAATTGTAGGCCCCCGCGGAGATCTAACTTCGTAACTGTTTGGGCACCTTTGACTCTGTCAAATAACTCTGTGATGAGGGGCAGAAGATACTGGTTCTTTATGGTAATGTCGTTTAGAACACAGTAATCGATGCAGGCATGTAATCCACCATCCTTTTTCTTTACAAAAAAGAAACCGGCTCCTGCCAGTGAAGATGATGACGAATGAAGCCCTTTTCCAAGTTCTCTTTTATATATTCTGACATAGATTTTGTCTCAGGAATAGAAAGAGGGTGGACTCTACCATGCGGTGGGGTTTTACCTTTAACAAGATCAATGGGACAGTCCCAATCCCGATGAGGTGGTAGAGTTTCAGCGGCCTGTTTACGGAAAACATCTGTAAACTCTTGGAAGGCAGAAGGAATTGGCAACACTTCTTTATCAGAGGTGGAGCAATGTGGAAGAACACGTTGTAAACAGGACCTGGAACAAGTTAGCCCCATGCCAAGATTTGCAGAGTCAAACAGTTGATATGGGGGTTATGCGTTTGAAGCCACGGAAAACCGAGAGCCACAGGGCTAGTGGCTTCTGGGATGACCAGAAAGGTAAGAGACTTGTAATGCAGTACTCCTATTTGGAGCATCACTGGAGAAGTCTGATGCGTAATGGTACCACCTGAAATTCGGCTACCATAAACCGCAGTGAGAAAGATGGTCACTGGAACTTTCACTAGTGGAATGCATAGTTCAGCAGCTAATTTGACAGACATGAAATTCCTAGCTGCTCCAGAATCCAGCAAGGTTGAAATGTATTGAGAGCCCTGAGTGTGTTTAGGGTGACTGGGATAATACAGTCCTTGACTTGTGGGGAGCAAAGGGCCACTCCTAGGCTCACCTCCCCATTGTCAGCTAGGAGGGTGCATTTTCCTGACTTGTGAGGACAAGAATGTAGCAGATGTCCGGAACTGGCACAATATAAGCAAAATTTCTCTCTAACTCAGCGTTCCTGCTCTGTGGGTGAAAGACATGCTTTGCCTAGTTGCATGGGTTCTTCAGGGAAAGGAGACGGTGGATGGACCCGTGGAATAGGGCTGAATTTGGGGTGCTCCAGTCTCCTCTTTTCTAGAGCTCAATATCAGACAAAATTGGGTCAGATTTTTCCCAGAGCGGTGATGCCCACACCAGAGCTTGCCCTGATAATAGCAAAATAATATAAGCAGTTTTGGTATGTGCAGTAGGGAAATTCCCGGGTAGTAATTCAAAGTGCATCCTACACTGATTGAGAAACCCAAGGCAATTCTTCGGATCGCCATGGTATTTAGCTGCCATGGAAAGATGGAGTCCAGATAGAGTATGTAGTGAAGCAGGTCTTACTGGCTCGGGTGGAGTATAAGATGGTTGACTGGAATACCTGCAAGGTATCCATACACGTAAAAAATCCTGCAAGAATCTCAGAATTTGCCCTGGTTAGTTTCTTGTCTCTCAATGCGTTCAGCTAATATTTTGACTGTGTCCTCCCTCGGGATATGTTCCCCTAGCGGATCCATCAGGCCAGAACAAACTGTCACAGTCGTCGGTACTTCTTGAGCCGATTCAGGACCCTTGGGCCTAGCTGGAGCAGGACTGAAAGAGGCACTTAGTGGCCTGGATGATCTTTCTGTTCATGTAGAGTCCTCAGAGTAGCACAAGCGGTATATGAGTATAGGGACCGGAGTCTGTGCCTGAGTACTGGACTGGAATCCGGTGTTATACCTAACTGGAACTGTTCGTGGGAACTCAATCTCGGTTCCTGTGGCCAGGCACACGGGACTGGAACCCACTAATAAGAACTCGGATAGAACACACAGAAACTCAGAACAGAGCGAACTGGAGACAGGGACTACGAACTCAGAACCAGGACACGGAATAGCGAACTCAGGACTGCGTGGCAGGCACACACCTGGAACCCACACACAGATACAAGGATGGAAATAAGCTATAGAGTCTCAGAACGAGCCGTAGCAACAGATCTAGTGATACCGGTAAAGCCACTGGTACTGCAGAATAGATACTGGATGGTGGAATGTAGAATATTGCAGGAGGATGAGCAGCTTGAAAGTGCAAAGTACTTGCAGAATGATGAACTCCAGATAATGCAGGATGCTTGGAAGAAGATATGCTCTTTAGAATGCAGGATACTTACAAAGTGATATGTAGTTGATAAAGCAGGATGTACACTGAAGAGGATCACTTTGTAAACACAGGGTATCAGGAACAGACAAGGAACAACTGGAGCCTGGAGCCAAGACCTATCCTCGGGAGAGAAGTGTGTTGTTCTGGCAATGAAAGGATCTCAGCAGGAGGTTTAAATAGGGTGTCCCAAACAACTATTGGCTGCACAGTTCATGTGATCACAGTTGCTGAATCTGGTTTGTCTGAAATGATCATCTGACTGATTCCAAGATGGCCATGCCCATGCAGCAGAACAAACGGTATGTGTTTGTTTACAAATGGAGATGTGATGGACAGGAATGCTGCATGCGACCAGGAGGGACCCAGGTAGCCGTCATATGACAGCGACGGATGAGGTAAGTATGGCTAAGACCCCGATGTGTGACACAGAGCTGTGACTGCAGCTAGGAGGCCACGCTCCTCATCAGCGAGGGGCTTTTCGTCACCTTATGCTGGCAAGGCGAATTATACCACCAACATGGTTTTAAATGAGGAGGGAACTCAGAGCTACAGCACTAATGATGTGGTGACATCAGCTCTACAGATGGCTCTGGAGTTATTGCACAGAGTGTGAGCTGCGCTGCAGGGGGTGATTGTTTACATGTAACAGAAAGTGTGGGTGAGGTGACCATTCACTTAACCCCTCCTTTGTTAATTCACACATGGGCCAGTTGCGAGCTGGCTGTGTGACAGTAGGAGGGGGCAATACGTCTCCTAGTCCATTTATTAGAGTTCCTAATTTTATGACTAATATTAGAGGAGACAGGATTGGACAAGCTACAAATATTATGCAAACTGGTACTATAATAGGGGTCTTTTGTTAAGTCATATGCCAGAAAGTAGATTGGTTAATCCACCACTCCCTCTAGTTTTAACTTATATCATCAATATTTGACACAGCGCCCAATTATGTTAGCATAGTCTCAAGGAGCAACAGCTGGCTCCAAGGACAGTGGTTTTACTAATAGGGGCATGGGTATGTATTCTGAGGTTTCCCCATGCCTTTTTTCTCAAGATTCTAGGGGTTCTTCTTTTATACCACCAAGCATACAAACTCCATTTAATGCTAATTTACAATATTATTAACAAGAGTCTTCTCCTATTGTACATCAACTTTATAGGCATCAATATCAGAGAGAAAGAGCAATAAGTCAAACACCATCTTTGTGACAGGCATCACATTGACCTCTTCCTCCGGCAGTGTTTCAAGGGTCTTACGTTTATCTGCCCCTGTCGAGTTTGGTATTCGGTGTTCCAAACCTAGGTGGACAGATCACCATCACACAAAATCTGACAACCTCTTATCTGCCACCTGGGCAATATGGTTCTTTACAATTTCAGGCCACAGCCACCTGTTCAACTTGGTTTCCATATGGCTGTGCCCCTCCCATGACATGTACACAAGTACAGCATCACAGGCCTGCAGATGCAATGAATAGATTTTCTGGTGTAGTCCTTGATTCTGATAGTTGGAGATTAGAGCAGCAGTACCAAATTTAGTAGAATTGGGTTTGCACATAATGTTGTACCAGTAGCTAATATGCCTTTTTCTTTATATCCTCAGTTTCAACCGAGGAAAATTTTATCTACTGGTGCCGTGCAAATAACGGAGGATCTGATAATATGGAAGGAGTGACACTGCAGATGGAAGAACGGACATACAAGCAGTTTTTGTTCTAGGCATGGAAGCACCTGCGGCCGGTGAGTATGTTTCTCCAACTGCACATAGAGTGCATCAATTTAGTTAGCCTATTAATAGTTCTAGCGGGGAGTCGTCAGAAACAAAGCAAGGTTCGCACAAACTTTTGAAATTCTTTAAAACACATCTAATAGGGTAAAAACATTTGCGTGAAGCACAGCAAGGTATTCCACATTCTTTAGCGCACGGGCATGATATAATTAAATGCTCGAATACAGCACTTGCATGGGATATTACAAAAAGTGATAATGACAAAAATTAAAAAAGGTTTATTTGTAGATATGTTTACGTTCATCAATAGGGCCAAAAAGGGTCTGATGGATGCTAGCGAATGGAACGGTATAGGTGAGGATATGTACAGATCGTTTCCGAATTGGCTGGATGGTTATTGCGTGTTCGTGGCTGCGTACATTGAAATCAGGCCAGCTGAACATACGGATGTATGGTGATAACTGGTGATAACTGCATATTATTAATGATATGTTCATGAATGATAATGCAATGGTATGGCGCACTTATGACGAACGTTTTCGACAAAAGTGCCTCCCTCTGAATTTCAAAGCCGTTGGAGTTTATGTAGCCTTGTAGTAATACGCTTGGTCTAGTAGTCAGAAGCCGTTTCTGGTAACGGGGAGGGGCTCCACATCCCTCCCTAACAAAAACCATTGCTATGCCTTTAATATGAGAGCATG
The DNA here is from genome assembly GCF_038048845.1 of Mixophyes fleayi. Taxonomy (NCBI): domain Eukaryota; kingdom Metazoa; phylum Chordata; class Amphibia; order Anura; family Limnodynastidae; genus Mixophyes; species Mixophyes fleayi. Next base: position 153,532,570 of record NC_134407.1, on the reverse strand, counting down.
CACAAGAGGAACGGCATGCGACTTCCGTCACATTTGTTCCATTTGAAGGGGTTCCCATCCTGCCACTGATTGTCCCAGAAATGCTCCAGGATCAGGCAGGGGAAAAAGCTATTTGTCTTTTTTGGGGATTGAAATTGACACACAGGAGGACTGTTGTCGTCTTCCCTTATTCTATTCATTCAAGGTGCCCCTTCTGTTCCATTTGCGTAAAGTTCAATCTTTATTAGGTTTGTTTAACTTTGTATATAGGATCATTCCTATAGGATGGGTATTCTGGAGGAAACTTCAAAGATTTACTACAGGTCTCACCAGGCCACAGGCGGTTAGGTTGTCTGAAGAGATCAGATATGATCTTAGTGTTTAGTCTTGTTTCCTGAGAGAATTTAATGGGATGCATATATGGTCCAGCCCGTCCGTTTCTAATTTGCAGCTAAACTTGCATACGGATGTCTCGGGATCTCCAGGCTTTGGGGCCCATTTGAATGGCGATTGGTGTGCCGCTCACTGGCATCTCGCTTGGCGTCAGTCTGGACTGGTGTCCAACCTCTTGGAACTGTTTCCAATTATTGTGCCCATAGAGCTCTGGGCCTCGAGATTGCAAGGGCGGCACATTGCTTTTTGGTGTGATAATCTGGGTGTTGTTCAATCGATCAACAAACAGTGCATCATCCCCATCCACTATTGTGTTGCTTAGACACCTAGTTATCCGTTGTTTAGAATACGACATCTCTTTTACAGCAAGACATATTCCAGGAGTTGACAATGGGGTTGCAGATGCCTTATCGCCTTTCAGTGGTGGCGATTTAAGGTTCTGGTTTCTCAGGCTCAGAAGTGCACTTAGGGGGGTGCACCCAAGGGCGTATCTGGACCGCAGAGATAATTGTTTACCAATTACTCACTAATAACGATTTATTCATCACATCAGTTTTCACTGACTATTATTCACATTTCTTAATGTTAGTTCATTCGCTATTCACTTTAATTATAATTTAATCTGATCACATATCACTTTACACACATAACACTTATAGGATTTACCTTATTAATTCTATACACTATTTGCATGTTGCAATAACTTCTATGCAAGTCCTGATGAATATTATATGCCTATGACACCACTACACTCCATGTGATCGTGGAATAACATCCTAGGGCTAGATTTACTAAGCTGCGGGTTTGAAAAAGTGGGGATGTTGCCTATAGCAACCAATCAGATTCTAGCTTTCATTTATTTAGTGCCTTCTGCAAAATGACAGCTAGAATCTGATTGGTTGCTATAGGCAACATCCCCACTTTTTCAAACCCGCAGCTTAGTAAATCTAGCCCCTAGTGTTTTAAGAATAGCGCTGATGTACACCTTCTCCAGGGTTAGTATCCCATTTGGTGACCTTTAATTTAACTTATTTATTTATATTGAGGGATCCTACAATCTGGTTTTAAATGGATTGATATGTATGTTAAAGATTAAAATTTGTCACGTTTTAGGGAAATCTGGAATGGTGTTAGTTAACATATTTCATGTTTTGATAGTGAATCAAATTAATGCAGGTAATAAATGCTATTATTGGAATTATACAATACAAAAATACACTGGATTCTTATTTATAACAAAAGAATTCATTCTATTATATGAAACTGGTGATTTTGAAGAGATTTATAAAAAGGCTACGCTGTTAAAAAATGCAATTTTTTAACGGCGGATGAGATAGATCTATGATAACCACTGTTAGAATAATCCCTAACCTAGATAATTACTATTAGAGTTACTAGGTAGTCTATAAGAGAGGAATTTTTCTAGTATTAGGAGTGATTGCTGGGCTAGTATCTAGCAGCTATTGCGCGAGCATACCGGGCAGTCTGGGAACAATGGAGCCGATTTCTGCTTTTTCGGGGTCGTCAGAATTCAGGTTCGAATGCTTTCAAAACATCCATGTCCTCTATTTTAGTGGGTATATCTTTTATGGCCCAACTACAAGGAGAAGAAGATCTGAGTAAGTCAGTGGTTCCCAAACTTTCTTAGTTCGAGGCACTCTTAAGGTCTCCATAATTTTTCCAAGGCACCCCTAAGTCAAAATAATTACCGGGTAGTCCCGTTTTTTAAGTAGTTGGATCAAAACAACGTAAGAAGTATTTAGGCCCCTTTACCATCACACTGTGCCTCTTCACCATTTCACACTGAGCTCCTTCACCATATCACATGTGTCCCTTCACAATGTGCCCCTTCATCATGTGCTCCTTCACGCTGAGAGGAATTCAATTCTCAAGAATAACGCGGCCCTCGCACTACTACCATTAGTACGGTAATTTTAACACAGATTTTTGCTTGTATTGAAATTACTGTACTAACGATAATAATGTGCACTATTACCGTAGTAACGATAATAGTGCACAGGCTGCGCTATTCTAAAGAATAACAAGGGCATTTGAATTGTGTTACGTCTCACTGGAGAGAACTATCAACCGGTATTGGCACTGGCCTTCCCAGGGCGCGGAGTCTATCGGACCCATCGGTCTTCTCCAAGAACCGCCGCAAGGCGGGATGGTTTTAGCTGCCGGAGGTCCGCAGGTCGCGGCCGCTAGGTTAGCCCACTGGCGTGGTAGAGAGATAGTAGTAAGGTGAACGGTTCTGGGAACACAGTAAACGGCCTCGTCTAGCTGGATATTAAACAGCTTAATTGTAAGAAATAGGAAGCCAGGTGTACCTTGCTGTCTAGTAGAGAGGCACAAGGAGACAAACACGAGAGGAGTCAGGAACTGTAGCCGGTTCGGTACACAGAAGGTCAGCCAGTGCGTGTTGCCAGGAATTCAGCAGATGCAGGGTTAATCATACAATTCTTGGTGCATCTTGATGGTAAATCACTTAAAAAATATCAATTTAATGCATTATTCAAAAAATCATTAGAGCATCTGGGTTTAGACCTGGCTCTTTATGGCACACATTCATTTAGAATTGGGGTAGCTACATCCACAGCAGTGGCAGGTTCTTCCATTGATGCCATTAAGTCTTTGGGCAGATGGAAATCAGATGCCTATAAAAAGTACATTAGACCAAATAAATGACTGGCTATTTTCACTCCCTCGGTAACCCAGGTCTTTGCTGCTTGTCGCTTTGTGAGAGCATGAAGGGGTTTTTTTCCCATCTCTCTATGGATAAAGCCCCGATTGGCTATTGGCCTCTGTGGTTTTCATTTTTTTTTGTCATTCATAGAGGTTACCGTTCCCCTATCCCCACCATTATTCATTATACTGATTAGCACATTATACGTTGATGGTAGTTTTTTTATGATTAGTTTTATTAATAATCAATTTAATAATTTGCTTATGTTTATGAGGAAGATTCAAATTTGGGTTATTGGCCATTCCCATGTGTTTTGGCATCTAAACACAAAATGGCGAGTAATTGGTTATCATTTCATTGCCCAGTTGAAGTACATTGGTTTGGCAGCAGAGACCTTTGTTGAACTGCTTTTCTTCCCATGTTGACTTGAGAAATAGGTAAATGGGCCCCCCAGACATTATAGTAATTCACTTGGGTGGGAATGACATGGGAAAGGGGAAGTCTCTGGATTTGATTATTAAAATCAGAGAGGATTTGAGGACGGTTAAGTCCAGATGCCAGATATTCAGTTGTCCTGGTCTGCTATGATTCCACGCCTTAGCTGGAGAGGAGTAATTCCCCGCAAAATAATGTTGAAGCTTGTTAAAAAGCTTAATCGTTCCACTGGGAAAGAAATTAAGTCCATTGGTGGATTTGTTATTGATCACCCATACATTATGGTCGATCAAGTTCAGTTGTTTAGAATGGATGGGGTCCACCTCACTGATAAGGGGTTAGTTTTATTCATTAAGCAGATTTTATCGGAAGTTGGTGGTTGGCTTAGGTCATATGGTGGTGGGCTGTCGGTCCGTTAAAGGACGACAGCTGTGGTGGGAAAGAACTGCGAACAGCGACTGACACACATAGAGCTATAGGTGATTGGCCGCAGGTAACTACCCTCTTTGAGGTAATGGTGACTCTTGGTCCTTTGTGTGAAGGATCCCTTGACTCTTTATGGACATCGTCATTGTGCGCTTAGTGGCGGTGTATTTACTCTGATGCCAGGTTTAGCACCGGCCATACAGTAAGGGAAGTTATCCTTAGTTATGTGGATTTAGGGGCCACATGACCATCCACTCAGTTTGTTGGGGTCATCAGTTGGAGCTGTTCTGCAGTTGCTTTCTCCGCCACCATAATATTACACTTATTAAATAAGCTGTGAAGTTTGCCAAATTCAATACATGTCCAAGTCTTTATTATATATATATATATATATATATATATATATATATATATATATATATACAAGTTAACCCGTGCATGATAGTCATGCATTCTAGTCAAATCAAGCTACTTAAGGTGTTAAAAAGGTTCTTGTCATGCATTTGGGCCTAGCCCAGGCCTCCTCAGGGGAAGAGCGTTACTTTCCGACGCAAGCGCCCTTTTTTAACGTGGTTTTGTCCACATGTCACCACCTCATCATTTTTATCCAGACACAGGGATCTCTCTCAGCGGTCCTGAGTATCACACTCCTCTCGCTCTGTCACCCCCGGCAACCACCAACCACTCCCCACTGTCACCCCCGGCAACCACCAACCACTCCCAACTGTCACCCCCGGCAACCACCAACCACTCCCAACTGTCACTTCTCCTTCAAGAAATATATATTTTTTTTTTTAAAATCTTTATAAACACTTTTAACAATTAACAAATTAAATTAACAAATTAAAAACATCTTAGTATACCAAATTTCAGCCCTTTCTGAGTTTTTTTTCCCACACACACTAAGAATTTAGTAGGTCAGTGTATAACTCCGCCCAGCAGGTGGAACTGCAGCTTGGTTTTTTTTTTTTCACACACACACAGACTAACACACGCCACTAGGCTTATATATATTAGATATATGTAGTTATTAAAATTTATAATTGAAGGTTTTTGTGAAAAAGAAAGTGAGCATCAGCCTTATGTAGTTTATGCATTCTGTGATAGAGCAGTTCATTCAGTTGACAGACGATGATCCTGGTAGTGGGCAGGATCAGTAATAGTAATGTCAGTTTGGTACCTGTCACTTGTGGGTGTCAATCATCCTGTTGATGAGGTAGCATCATAAACTACCTGCTACCTGCCTGTCAATAATAATATCAGCATATTGCCCATTCTCTTAATGGGTGACAATCATCCTGAGTGATGTATAGTATCATATGCGAGCAACCTGTTATACACTAATATCATGTTGCCCAGTCACTTAGTGACTGTCAATCATGTCATTCTTATGGGCTACCTATCAATCAGTGATAATACCATTTTATTTCTTATTGAATAGTGACTGATGCATCTTGATAGGCAGCATCATACTAGCTGCTTGTCACTTGGTAATAATAGTAACACTTTGATAAAGTGACAGACCATATAATAATTCATATAACGGTCATCTGCCTGTATCGGTCAGAGCATTCAGGGAATCTATAATTCACATTTAATTTTTATTTTTGTATTTTATTCACGTTTAAAAATTTTACGGAAATCTTTCTACACCTACGTAGCAATTTTTAAGACTTATTATATTAAGTATAATACATTAATATGTTACATGATGGCAGGAAACATTTAATTAGTACAAAAAGTGAGAAGAAAAGCATGCCATGATTTTATGTCTCCTAAAACCGGGGCTCTTCAAAGTAGGAAATTACTTACATGTTTTTTACAATTCTTTTAAAATATTTTCTTTGTTTTACGAGCTTTATCAATATTCTTTAAAAGAGAGTTTGGAATTGTATAACATTCTTTGTTTATATTACTTATTCTCATTAACAATTAGTTTGTGTTCCTGTTGGATATTAATGTGTGTGGTTATTTAGTTGTTTCATGATATGAAATTGGTTGCTTTATTGAACTTTGTGTTTATTGTTATATATTACATATCTGTAATTGTTATATTGTCTGATTTTGCTAAACAATTAGGGAGTACATAGTGCAACTGTTAAAAATGATTACTAACATTGCTTGAGTGATTGGTGAAAAGCTATACAGACCAATAAATCTGTTCCCTGGCTATAAAATATGGACTTGCTTTTACTTTTTGTATGGCATTCTGAACTGCATTGCATTCATTTAATATCTGTGGTCAGTGTTCAATATTTGCTTTAGCTTATCTATGTACATAGCAATCTTAGAGAAGGGGAAATCATAAATAGCATGTAATTTGCAGTTCAGGAAACTTATATTTTCTAAGCGGGTAACTTACATGTTTGTGAATACTGGATTTTTTTAGGTGTAGATGGAGCAGTGTGTAATTTTTTATTTTTTATTTGCAATTAAGTCGGATATCACAAGCTGTCACTATTTGTATCTGACTTTTATACCAGATATCGGATTAGATCTAAGGACATTCTCTACTATTCACCCCAAAAATCCACAATAAATCTGTGTCAGCACACCTCTGCACACACCATTTCATTTTGTTTGCATTTAGTCTACATTGAATACATGCACCCTTCATGAACAAATTTTTGAATGAGGCTAACTGGCACAAAACTACAAGCAAAAATGCTGTAGTGAACGAAATCATTTTACTCTTGAAAGCTAATTCCATCTACTGCTTGTGATTTGCTTCCTGCTTCAGTGATGCAGCGGGTTCACTGGTTCTTAAGAAACGTTTAAGCTGTTGCTCATGAGAGTGGTCATGAGAGGGGTTGCATAAAATAATGTAGAATTCTGAAGCCAATAAGTGAAATATGGATTTAGCATGTTCATTAGCCACAGAAGATATTGACCTCAATACAAAGTTTCCTAAAACGTAAGCACCAGGAGCCTTTTTATGGTGTATTGGCTACCTTGCTCTTGAGATTTGGCCAGCTCTGTTCATGGGTATTTGTTAAACCAATGAAATGGATGTCTCCACAGTGTGTAGGTAAAACACTATAACATTATATTATGTGCCCATATTACAAAATCTGCTTAAAATGAGCATACATGTCTTGATCTCCAGTTACTACTGCTGCAATATCTGAGACCAGGGGTGGGCTAGCCCGGCTGGGAAGCCAGGCTATCCCCAGGTAGGCCCCGACCCTGATCGCTCCCCTTTTTCGTTGGTGGGGGGGAGCGGACACTTTAAAAAACAAACAAACAAAAAAAAAACATACTCACGTGATCGTGGAGCCGCCGCCCGTCCTCCCTCCTCTCTGCTCCGTCCACGCTGAATGTCGGGCGTGACGACGTCACACCCGACGTTCAGTGAAGAACGGCGCAGAGAGGAGTCGCAAGAAGAAAGAGGACAGAAGAATAGAAGAGAAGAAAGAAGCCAATAGAAAAGGTAAGTGAAGGAATGGAAGCAAGGGGGGAGCAAAGACAGCATAGGCAGCATAGCAGAGTGTGAAGGGGCTAGCAAAGACAGCATGGCAGAATGTGAAGAGAGGAGCAAAGACAGCATGGCAGAATGTGAAGAGGAGAGCAAAGATAGCATGGCAGAGTGTGAAGAGGGGCAAAAGCACCATGACAGAGAGTGAGGGGAGAGCAAAGGCAGCATGGCACAGTGTGAAGGGCGAGCAAAGGCAGCATGGCACAGTGTGAAGGGGGGCCAAAGCAGCATGGCAGAGTGTGAAGGGTGGGCCCAAAGCAGCATGGCAGAGTGTGAAGGGGGCCCCAAAGCAGCATGGCAGTGTGTGAAGGGGGGCCAAAGCAGCATGGCACAGGGTGATGAGGGGGAGCAAAGCAGCATGGCACAGGTTGATGAAGGGGGGTCAGGAGAAGGGGGGAGCAAAAGCAGCATGGAGGCCGCAGTATGATCATAAGATGGCACAGCATGGTGATGAAGGGGCACAGTAATGTGAGTGTGATGGCACAACGGGCTTGTGGCAATGTAATGTGTGTGGTAGGTGGTGGCTAACTAATGGGTGCTATTTTGTTTGTAGGGTTATGGTGGGGCAATTTAATTTTATAGTGGGATCTATTAATTGAATGTGGGACTGAGTTTGAGGAGCATGAGGTCTATTTATTAAATGTAAATATGAATTATTTAATGGCAGTGACGGTTGCGGGAAATAGGTATATTTATTATACGTAAATGCTATTAATCTATTGCTGGGGCTGTTTTGAGGGAGGGAAATAGGTTTATTTATTAAACGGAAATAGCATTACTTTAATGTTGGGGCTGGAGGAAGGCCTAAGTAGTAATCGTGAGTGCTATTGATTTAATGCCGGGGCTGGTTGGAATTTTCTAAATGTACCCATTTATTTCCAGATAGGGCCCCAACAATCCAGGATCCAGACAAACCGCAACTAAAGAAACCAGCAGCCACAGGTGGTGAAAATGACAAGAACTAGGACAGTCTGTCAAACGTTCTGATTCTAGTGGGACAATCCCAATTTTTGGTGACTGTTTTGCCCAATCTAAGGGGCAGGTCAAGACTGTGTACTCTTTATATACACACTGCATTCTTTATATACTACACTATGGTGTTAGCTGTCCTTCATGCTCTGACCACTCCCTCTCTAGTGTCTGGTCTGCCTCTATGATGGATGACCACACCCCCTCTGGTGGGCCCCTAGCGTTGCAGTCCCCCAGTGGGCCCTTCATGCCCCAGTCCGACACTGTCAGAGTCTGTGGTATGTTGCCATGGATCAGGCAGTGACTATACACCCTGATCTTAAGGTAGTTACACACAGTATGATCCTGTCACTCACCCCGGCATCACTGGGGCCCGTTAACACACATACCTTGTGACAGCTGACTTAATTTTCCAATATGTCAAATAATGATCCTACTGATTTTCATCAGATTACTTTTGGGCATGGAGGTTGTTTTGGGACCATACTCTTCAATATTATGCCAATTTCCTGTTATCACTGCAGATTTCACCCTTGCAACCCTTTGTTTTCATGCCTGCATTTTGTCTATCTCGTATATCCCTGTTTTATGTATGCCGTTTTCCCACTGTCTTGCACTGTGGTGCCTTCAAAGCAACAACAACAACAACAATAGCTAGCTTGCTGACATCATTGACTGGATAACAATTAAATTAACAATTTTACACCACTGCCAACAGTTTCAATGCAGATGAAATACATGTACTGTTATCAAATTGTTATTGTAATGGTAATATTGAAATAGCTAGGTTTGGTCTCATGCAATGACTATCTGTACAATGCTGCATAGGATGCATTCTTCACAGATTTTCTCATCCCAATGTCAAAACAATCATATAATTATAGTGCGTTAAAACCAAAGTATGTTCATTTCTACTGGAATGTAAGTATGAGATCACAAGATTCTAGAGAATTATAGGAGATGCATCACAATTTAACAGATCATAAACTTCAAACAAAGAATTGCTCTCTTAGGGACCTCCAGTGTTAGGCTTATAAAAGAAGTGTTTATGCCTTGCGAAACCTCAGTGTGTGATCATTTATTTCTAAAAATGCTGCTGCATGAGCACCACGGAGAGTTGTGTTAGTGTCACACTTCTGGTATTACAAACGGAACCCAATAGTCAGGTAGTTCTGTAGTAAACAGGATTTATTTTGATATAGAAATAAATCTCAAATGTCCAGCAAGCAAGTCCAAAGTATCAACAAGATAAATGTCTTGTAGAGGTATCAAGGAATTGTATTCCAAATCACAAGGGAGCAAGGTTCTGTGGAAGCATCTGGTTCAGACACAAACACAATACTCGAGCAAAGGCTGCATAACAGGAAGTGCCTTTTCTAGGCCCAAACAGGAAATGAGTTCCAAGCTGGAATCTTCCTGAGACAGTTCTGGCCATCTTGGATAAGGGCTATTGTAAGGGCAAGTTGATATCAGAGATCCAAGATGGAAACTTCATGAGGCAATCACGGCCATCTTGAATGAGGGCAAATCTAAGGGCAAGAACATAACAGTTAGTGAAACAAGCGGGTTTATTTAAATATGGAACACACAGGTAAGCTGTAGTAAATGAAAAGGCACATAACACAATTACTGGATTGTCGGATAGGGCTGAAAAGCTGAAATAGCCAATGGGAGCAGGAGACATGGCAAACAGCATTCCCCAGCTGTGGATAAACTAATTAACAGGAGAGGGACACGCGCCCAGCTATCCGATGGCCCGGGTCGCGGCGGTAATGCACTGAGCGTCCCGGCCATTACCATGGTGACGGCCGGGACATAAACTGGAAGTGATGCCCCAGTCGTCATGAGGATGGCCGGGACGCGTCAGAGTGACTTGCAGCGATGCCGAGCCGCCGCGGCTCGTAACAGTATCCCCCACCTTGAGGAGGGGTCAAAGAACCCTGAGATTCTGGTTTCTCAGGGAACTGTTTGAAAAAGTCCTTGAGCAGTTTGTCAGCATGTAGATGTCCTTGTGGCACCCAAGAACGTTCCTCTGGGCCATAGCCCTTCCAGTGGACCAGAAAGTGAACTTGTCCTTGGACTTTTTTGGAGTCGATGATTTTTCCGATTATGAATTCCTGGTGCCCCTTGACTGTAACGGAATGAGGCTTGCGGACTTGATGCGGCCTGATTCTTTGAGATCATGTAACAGGTTTGAGTAATGAACAATGAAAAGTACTGGGAGTCCTGAGAGAAGAAGTAAGAGTCAGTCTGAAAGCCACAGGGTTAATCTGCTTAGTAATAACAAAGGGTCCAATGAATCTGGGACCTAACTTTTTGCAGGGCTGCTTAAGTCTGAGATTGAGTGTAGACAGCCAGACCTTATCACCATCTTTAAAAAAACATGATCTGCGATGCAGATCTGCATAAAGTTTAGACTTGAAAGAGCCCTGTTTGAGGGCTTTATTGACTCTTTTTCATATCCGTGAGAGAAAGGCAGCGGAGTGATGAGAATCCGGGAGGTTAGAGGACGCCAGAATAGACAAAGAGTTGGACTGAGGATTACCCAGGTGGTGTTAAGGCCGGATGAGCGAAGCAATTCCACAATGAAATCCATTGATATATGTGTCCATGGTTTAACTGGAACGGACAATGGCATGAGAGGGCCAGTCGGAAGACTACAAGAGGACTTATTCCTAGCACAAATCTCACAGGAAAGTACGAATTATCTGATATCAGCAGATAAAGAAGGCCATCACACCGAACTGGATAGCTGTTCAATGGTCTTTGATACTCCAGGATGACCAGAGGTTTTGTTTTTGTGATATTCGGTGAGGACCGTCTTCCTCAGATGATCCTGTACAAATAATCTGCCTGTGGGAGTCGCTGGAGGTGCCAAATGCTGGAGTTCCTGAAGGATCGTGAATAGATCCTGGGTCAGGCCAATAACAATGTCTCAGGCAGGAATAATAGAAGACGGTTCGGCGAGAGGTAGATGTGTGGAGATAAATCTGCAAGACAAGGTATCCGCTTTAATGTTTTTGGATCCTGGTCGAAACTTAATAATAAACTTAAAACGAGTGAAGAACAGGACCCACCGGGCCTGTCTGGAACTTATGGTCTTAGCAGATTGAATATATTGGAGATTCTTGTGGTCAGTGTATACAGTAATCACTTGAGCTGCTCCCTCAAGCCAGTGGTGTCATTCTTCAAATGCCCACTTGACTGCTAGTAACTCCCGATTACCAACATTGTAATGGATTTCTACAGAAGAAAACTTTCGAGAGAAAAATGCACAGGGGTGCAGTTTGTGGTTGTAGGGATCTTTTTGCGAAAGAATTGCGGAAGCTCCTACATCAGAGGCGTCAACTTCGACTATGAACGGCAGTTCTGGATTCAGATGTCGAAGGACCAGTGCAGAGATGAATGCATTTTTGATCCCTTAGAAGGAAGCCAAAGCTAAGGGAGTCCACTTAGTAGTATCAGCCCCTTTGCGCGTATGGGCTGTAATAGGAGCCACCAGTACAGAGAAGGAACAGATGAATCGCCTGTAGTAATTGGCGAACCCTAAAAATCTCTGAATGGCTTTCAGACTAGTGGGCTGTACCCAGTCAAGGATTGCCTGGACCTTACTGGGGTCCATTGAGAAGCCACTATGGAAGATGATATATCCCAGGAATGTGACTTGGGTAACCTCAAACTCACATTTCTCCAACTTAGCGTAGAGGTGGTGCTGGCGTATTTTTGAGGAGTACCTTCATGACGTGTAGTCTGTGAAATTCCAATGATTTGGAGTAGATTAAAATGTCATTGAGGTAGACCACAACGAATTTGCCCAGGAAACCCCTCAGTACATTGTTAATAAATTCTTGGAATACAGCAGGGGCATTACATAGGCCAAAAGGCATGAACAGGTACTCATAATGATCCGAGTGGGTGTTGAAGGCCGTCTTCCATTCGTCCCCCTCTTTGATCCGAACCAGCTTGTATGCTCCTCGCAAATCAATTTTGGAAAAAATGGTGTCCTGCTTAAGCTGGTCGAAAAGAACAGAGATGAGAGGTAATGGGTGAGTAATTTTTACCATAATTCCATTAAGGCCACGGTAATCTATGCATGGCCTAAGACTACCGTCCTTTTTTGATAGAAAAAAGAAACCAGCTCCCACCAGAGATTTAGAAGGTCTGATGAATCTCTTCTAAAAGTTCTCTTCCATGTATTCCTCCATAACTTGGTTTCTGGAATGGATAAGGCATTCAATTTACCCTTGGGAAACTTAGAACCGGGGATAAGTTCAATAGCGCAATCATAGTCCCAATGAACGTGGTTCTGGATGCCATAAAGGAATCCAGTGGTGGCAGCAGGCTCCTCCTACTGCGACGGTAGGGACGTATTCAGAATAACAAAAGGGGACGGTGGCAAAGTAAGCCCAGCCGGTTCCCAGTAACAACAGACAGGGTGGCAAAGGCGGCCCATCCTGTCACAAGTATCCACAAGTAATATCTCAATAACACAACAATTTCACTATTTTGTCCTGTTTTTTTTGTTTCCTTTATACAACACTCTTGCACTGGAAGAAACCAACATACTCTTTAAGCACTATTCAAAACACTTTGTTAAGCGAGTTCGAGTTCCTTAGACAAAACTCTTCTGATCACATTTCTTTGAAAGTCACATACCATATAGGTTTCTCTTTTATTTGGGGGGGTGTTGGGTCCATCTGTGCAGAATTTCTTGAAGTATCGACTCCCCTTGTTTAGGTCTCCCCTGGCTTATAGTGTTTAATTGTCCCATGGCTGCAAGGTGCTAGGATCCTGACAGCAATAAAACAACCATATATATTTGTTCTTTTTATTTCCAAAATAAGAAAAAGAACAAAAATCCTTCCTTTCAAACATATGCTCATTCTGCATCTGATTCCTGTCTTCAATGGCATTCTACAAGTTAAAGTTGTCCTTCCACAAACTCTAAAGGCAAACAGAGTAGTTACTCCACTAAAGGGGGAGAATCTAAACAGCTACTCAAATTACTGTCCCATCTCACTTTTAAACTACGACAAAGATTTTCTATCCAAACTTAACAAGCTCCTCAAGCTTCTACAAAATGATCAGGTGAGGTTCATTCTGGACATACATGCAAAGGATAACACATGCAGCACAGTGAATCCTGTGCACACAGCCAAATCCCAAATTCTCCCTATAGCAGTGGTTCCCAAACTCTTTCAGTTCGCGGCACCCTTAGAGTCTCCACCATTTTTTTTCAAGGCACCCTTCCAAAAAAATTACAGAGCAGTCCCATTTTATAAGTAGTTGGGTCAAAATAACGTAATAAGTATTTAGGTCAGGACTATTTAAGTAATTTCATCGTCTTCCAATAATTATTGTCTTTGCGATTTGTGTGGTTCCAAAGCACAAGCAATTTATTTAGCAAAAGCAAAGGTATTACAGTTCAATAAATAAATATAGTATAGCCGATACATACGCTGCGAAGTGCTGCACAATGCTGGGTCCAGCATACAGTCATTCAGTCCTGAAGTCTGTGGTCAATGTGACTGCATGCTGGTCTGCATGCAGTGAAAACAATACAGATGATGTGGCTTGCTTCCATAGGTTCAGGCTTTAGGAAGGTCCAGTGTAGTGCAGGTCATTGGCCAGTTCAAACGATGTCGTCTAGGGGTGGGCTTGGCTTATCCAGAAGATGCATTGTTTTCCCACCAAGAACTGGTTCAAACTGGTCCATGTCAGAATCACTAGGTGGAATTGATGATACCTGCCAGCAGTTGGCGCTACTGAGTACTGAGGCATAGAGTCTAACACGCCCCTGGTTTTCACCAGGAACCCCCGCAAGGAGGTATGGACTTCGCTGCAAGGGACGTGCAGGTCGCGGCCCTCAGTATCAGTCAGCTGGCGAGGTAACAATTGAGGCAGCGGTGAGAGCCCACCAAGATGCAGGATGGAAGAGTAGTCAGCAAGCCGGGTCAAAACCAGAGAAACGGATATAGCCAAATCAGAAGCAGGAGAATGGTCAGGAAGCCGGGTCCATACCAAATATCAGTCTAAGCCAGAATCAGGAACCAAGGAGAAGTCAGGAACAAGCCGGGGTCAGAATCCAAATAACAGCAACACAGGAACAAACGCTGTAGCAAGGCTGAAGACCAAATACTCTGGCACTAGACATGTGTCAGAGGCTGCTTTATATACCCTAAGGTGTCTCCTGATAGGGTTAGGGAGATTTTGGCGGTAAGACATGCTGGCTGCAGACAGATGAGCAGAGATAGCGTCCCGCTGCTAGGCAACAGGACGTGGTTGCTTGGAAGGTGCAGGCGTCCATCTCCTGCACCAAGTGTCAGTGCGGAGACGGCACCTGACAGTCCATTAGCATTACACAGACAATATCATTCTAATCATTTATTTCCTATCATCCATAACTAGCATACGGAATGTGTGATCATTTCGGCGAATGAACCAGACATCTGCAGATAAATAGGGGATTAGAATGATACCAAACATGACATGCTTCCTGTGACCTGAATTTTAAATCTAAAGTGCATATAACATTACAATATTTAACTATAAACTAAATAGCATTTGTTCATAAATGACTGTGGATTTTAACTATTATAAAAATGAGCTATATACAAGTGAATGTGTAAGTGTGAGTGTATGCGTGTGTTATTTATCGTGTGACAGAAATACTTCGTAAGTTGTTTGCAAAAATAATACACATAAATCCAAGGGAAAAGAATATTTTTATATTTTTTTTTCAAATTATATTTCTGTCAAAGAATATTTTACAGCTAATATTAAGAGGAATAAGATCAAACAAAATAAAAAAACTTGTACAAAAAATCATCACACTGTGCCCCTTTGCCACACTATGCCCCTTCACAATCACACTGTGCCCCCTTCCTCCTCACACTCTGTGCCCCCTTCCTCCACACACTTGGTGCCCCCTTCATCCACACACTCTGTGCCCCCCTCATCCACACACTGTGCCCTCCTTCATCCTCACACTCTCTGTGCCCTCCTTCATCCTCACACTCTCTGTGCCCCTTTTCATCCTCACTCTGCCCCTCTTCATGCTTTTATCTGCCCCCTCCGTCATTCTTTTGCCCCTCCATTGCTGTTTCCTATCACCATTTCCCCTCCCCTTTCTTTACTTACCATACTTGGCCATCTTTCTTCTATTTCTTCTGTCTTCTCTTCTTTCTTCTTACCAATCCTGAGGCGCCTGGGACCCAGCATCCTCTTCTCTTCCTGCCACTTCTCACTGAATATGTCGGAACATGATGATGTCACGCCTGACATTCAGTAAGAAGCGAGGAAGGAGGAGGATGCCGGATCCCAGGCGCCCCCGGATTGGTAAATTTTTTTTGTTTTTTTTTTATTCCTGGCAGCGGCACCCCTGTGACAGCGCTGCGACACCCCTGGGAGCCGCAGCCCACACTTTGGGAACCGCTGCACGATAGTATTACTGTCATTGGATACAGAAAAGGACTTTGACAGGATCTTCTGGCCATTCATGGAAAAATCCCTCTTTCACATGGGTTTAAAGATAGATTCCCGACAGATATTTTATCTCAACTCCATCTGCTAGAGTCACACTAAATGGAATTAATTCTCCTCCTGTTTGTATATATAATGGCAGCAGACAAGGATACCTACTCTTTACATTACGATTCGCTCTTACTATTGAACCAGTTCAGAACCTCTTCAGGTATTAAAGGAGTACTGGTGGGATCATGAGAGATAAGGTCTCACTCTTTGTGGACAATGGACTCCTCACACTTACTTACCCTCAAATATCTATTTCTAACTTATTTAAACTCTTGAAAGCTTATATCACACGATAAGATCAACTTTGGAAAGACCAAAGATCTTCCCAATAACATTTGCCAATTTAATTTCCATAAGGATAATAAATTTAAAAGGGCAGCAGTCCAGATTAAAATACTTAAGGGTATATATTACCAATAGGTATGAAGACCTATATTCTGCCAACTCAAGCTCAATAGTATCCATTTAGATGAACATACTCACAAAAAGTATTAAATCTTTTTCAACCTCCGCGTACTATGACATTTTTAAGTTACACCTCTTCTCAATAAAAATCATAACAGTGGGAGTTTCATGCCAGGGACCTCAGCTCTTTGGGAGAATCTAACTCTCAATCTCTGCAACAGTTCTTTTCCAGGAGTTAACAACCTGTAGACAAAATAGGTTCAAACAGCACAGTATCAGTCTGTGATGCTGGATCTGAATGTACTACACTGCGGCTATATCAAATAAGTGCTGCTTGAATTTGAACTGCTCTCGGTTACCAACAGTGAGCCGAAAACCTGTAATGCTTTAGGTACTTTACCTTTATCAGGAGCCAGCTGCCATTTTCTAGCCTTGAATCAAATCCCTCAATCCTCTGGAGGCAGAGATCCCCAGAAACTGTGAGTGTCGGTGTCAGAGGAGAAATATTCGCACTCAAGTTGGAACTAGTGTGGGTTCCTTTACCTGCTGGACTCAGCTTACTTGAACTGTTTGGTGTCCCGGAGACCATGTCTAAAATCCCTCTGTTTCAAATTCTTCAAATTAGGTGTCTATGTTATTACTTGAGTTGCTCAAACAGCTTCCTGTTTCCATTCATTGTAATTCCTGCTTGACTTGTTCTGGAACAAATAATTTTTCCCGCAGTGAGAACATTAACACCGCAGTATCCCCTCCAGAGTTTTCACTCCATTATAAAAAGACTTACGCTCTGTATTTGCTTAGATACATATGGCCTCTGCCATTGAGGATTCCAGGCTTGCAGGCCACCCACATCTCTCTTTGTCCAAGGAGTAACGCACACAGAGAAGAATTAATCATTCATGTCTCTACTGTGCCAGCTCTGCACACTTCCTATTGCATTGCGTGTTGCGTAGACCCAAATCACCTCTAAGTTACCTCCAGGATTCTCAAGACTATGAAAACTAATGTAACTTGGGATTGTTCTCTAAGCCTGCTCCAGAGAGGGCTCTGTCCCTTCAGCCCTCTCCAGAGAGGTCCCTGTCCCTCCAGCCAAAGATGCCTTATAGTACTGTTCAGCCAAAGATACATTATAGTACTGCTCTGTCCGAGCCCCCTAGTTTATGTGTTTGTGCCGTCCCAGTCAGGGATTCCTTTCCTCCTGCCCAGCCAGAGTGTCCTGAGACTGCGGCCCAGCCAGAGTGTCCTGAGACACACAATTACCACTGCTATGGAGCTGTGTCATGAACATCAGCTCCCAAGCTGTGACTCCAGTCTTTTGCCTTCCAGTCTAACTATACACAGCCTGTTGACACCTTTTTACCTAGTGACCAGAAAGACGTCTTCACATGTAACATCAAACTTAAAAGGAGCAGAGAAAATTCGAAGGAGAAAAGTTTTAACCTGTTGTATATACAATAAATTCATAATTTATGTCTGGAGTGGGACAAACTTTCATATATTTATATGTTTTATGTTATTAACTTGTAGATAAACCTAAACCACAACACTGTCACGATGTGCCTCTTTGTGCAGTACATCATTTGGTCTTTGGATGCTAGTTTGACTGTAACAGATCCTGCCTGCTGTCACACTTCAATGCAGAAATCACAGCTAAAGAGCCCGGAATATGGTGAAATACAATGTTTATTGCAGGATGGTACAAACGAATGGTGTAGTTTAGAATGAGGATTGCAGGGGGATGCAGAAAGCAAATACCAGGAACACAGCTGATGCAGGAAAACATATGAAGAAATCCCAGGGAACAGGTGAACCAGGAGCACAGCAGGGAACAGCACAGCAACATAGAACAGCAAAAACAGTGACCAGCAAGATATGCAATGAGTGGCAGGTATAAGGAGAGAGACACCCAGGTGCAAGAGATAATTGGTGCAACAAGTTAGTGATGAAAGGGAAGGCACATTAGCAGCACCTCTGGTGAACAGAGGCGCTGCAGATAATACATAAAACACAAGTCCAAAGTCCAGGAGGCAGGAGCTGCCAATGCAAGCAGCATGTAATGGAGAGGGCTGCATTACATGCAGCCCTTGCAGGCAGATCCTTACACCTGCAAGGGGTTAAGCCCTTATCATTTGTTTTAGATCCTGAACACCTGTGCCAAGGCTTTATGATCTCCTCGTATATGACTCCTGCTTAGCTTATCGTTTTGTACCTTTTCTGTGACCCTGACTTTGGCTTTGTTGACTTTGCTTCTGCTTGTTTCTTGGTGTAATTGTGGATCTTCCGGTTTCTGACCCTAGCTTGCTAACCATCCTCTTGTGTACTTCTTTCATGGAGTCTCCTGCTGTCACCTGTGGATATATATATATATATATATATATATATATATATATATATATATATATATATATATATATATATATATTAATTATGTGTATATATGTAAATATGAGTGAGAGACTGCATTATTAAAAAAAAACAAAAGAACTTGTTTTATAGACAAAATATAAGAGACCTGATGCATTATTATTATTATCTAGTATTAATACTAGATGTTGATAATCATATAATTAAAATAGATATCAAGTAAATGTTCTCTGATCGGTGGCTAAGTGGTTAGCACTTCTGCCTCACAGCACTGGGGTCATGAGTTCAATTCCCAACCATGGCCTTATCTGTGTGGAGTTTGTATGTTCTACCCGTGTTTGCGTGGGTTTCCTCCAGGTGCACTGGTTTCCTCCCACACTCCAAAAACATACTGGTAGGTTAATTGGCTGCTAACAAATTGACCCTAGTCTCTGTCTGTCTGTGTGTGTATGTTAGGGAATTTAGACTGTAAGCTCCAATGGGGCAGGGACTGATGTGAATGAGTTCTCTGTACAGCGCTGCGGAATCAGTGGCGCTATATAAATAAATGACGATGATGATGATGATCATTGTTTTATGAGCCTCCCATATCGCTGCTTTAGGAATCAATGGGGTATCATTAAATTTAAATAGTCTATGAATGTCTGAGTTAGTTTGACTATAGTGTCCCTCCTGATGAAGTTCAAACTGAACGAAACGCGTTGAGGCTGTTCACTATCACCCACTTCTGGTACATTTGCGGCTATACTGTCTTCCTGATCTTTGAGAGTGATCCCTTTGAGAACTTCTGTGTGGAGCCCATTGGTGTTTACCTCATGAAATATCCAGAGATCTACACTGTTACGCAGTATTCCCTTTATCCCAGGATTTCAGATAAGCTTTTAAACTTTATATACATTGTGAGTGTGCATTTTTTATATGCTGAATACATTATTTGTATATAAATACTACACTATATGGCTCTTTCCTCTTATAATACATCGGCTGAGTGGAGTTTGTGAGCTGTGACCGGTGATCCAGATATATTATATCCACGCAAGCTATCTATACATCTGTTCCTGACCTACTAGGCTGATTGGAGGCCACGTTCAGGCATTCCAGATACAGATAAGCAGTTTATCTTTACCTGTTTGGTACGCTGCCACCTATTACTTTTTATTATATTTCACGGGTGCCTTTGACATTCTTTCTTTTGCTTTTCTCTGTCTCGGTTTCGGTATATGGTTGGAATCTATTGGAAACTGGACGATATTGATCTTACCAGCTAGACATATATTTAAGTCTGCATTTCTGTTATACTACAGTACTTATTGACTGTCTGGGTGATTTAAACCAGCTAACACTGCTCTATTTGGTGCCACTATTCCTCCTACCTTTGTATATATTGATGATCTATTGATCGGAGTACCATCCGATATTTGGGAGGAAGGCCGCCTCTTTTATGAAACAAGTGTTTATTTCTATTTATTTCTATTGGACTCTATTGTTTTCAACTCACTTATTTGGTGTCTGAGCGCCAATTTTTATTATATCTGCTGTTATAGTGTCAGGGAAGTTAATGGAGGTAGATCTCGCATAATTTAACCAATACCGGTGCCTCCTCTGACCATTATATGGGTAGTATATAAATAAAAATGATGATGATGATGATAGTATCTCAGCTGACATTTAGGTACCAGATGACTCAGTAGGTCAGTTCTAGAGTAAAACCCCCACTAAGACCTCCTCAACTGAATGGTGTTGGGTAGCTTTTTTTGTAAAATAATGTGTGTTGGCGTTCATTAGGCATTTTTATAATAACTAGGGTGACTTGTTGATTGTCAAGTTTTCCCATTAGAATAAGATATCTAGCTTATTGATCTTTAATTATATTAAGAGGGTGAAAGTGTGGAGGTTTTATAGGAGGATTGAAATCACAAGGGTCACAAGAATGGTATACTATTGGGAACTTTTAAAATTGGTTAAAAGTATTTAAAACTATTAACATAGTGTTTATAATTTGTAATGTGCTCAAATTCAACAAATAAGTCTGAATTGTTATTTTGAGAGGTAAATGTAAAAAATAAAATAAAAGCAAACAAGCCATTTTACTTATAAAATGGTGCAAGTCAGTGACCAAAATATATTATTAAATACCAACACAAGAGATTGTTGTGTTTTTCTTTTTGTTATGGTTAGATGCTATACCCAGCCTTAAAACGTATTGCTGCTTGTTTGGCTATTTGTAGCTGTGTTGTGTATTCGACTGTTATGTCTATACCGTATTGTACTGTTTGCTGTACAGTCATGGCCAAAGGTTTTGAGAATAACACAAGTATTGGTTTTCACAAAGTTTGCTGCTTCAGTGTTTTTAGACCTTTTTGTCAGATGTTTCTATGGTGTTATGAGCGCTTTGTCGCTATCCAATAACGATTGTCGAATCTCGATTTGTGTTTCCAACGCACAAAGATTTATTCTCAAAAAGTAGCAGAATATATTCAAGCGAAATAATAATAAGTACAGCCGTTACTTATCGCAGGCGCTCTGGATCCACTGTACAGTCATTCAGTCCTGAAGTCTGTGGCCTAGGTGACTGAACACTGCATGAGAGCTACTGCTTATATGCAAACAGAGATACAGTGAAACAATGCAGGTGGTATAGCTTGCTTCTATTGGTCCAGGCATCAGGAGGGTCCAGGGGGTTACACATCATAGGCTGATTCAATCTAAGGAATCCAAAGGTGGGGGTCTCTCCAGGGGATGAGCTCTGTTCTTCCCGCCAAACTGCTCTGTTCTTCCCGCCACACTCCGAATACAATCAGTCCATTTGAATTTAACAGTTAATATCATATCAAAGGTTTATTCCCTAACATCAATAACTAAAGTATGCAATGTGCGATCTCTTCATCGAATGCACCGAACAGCTGCTGATGTAAAGGGGATTAATATGATATTAGACATGACACATTTCTTTTAACCTGAACCATATGTATCACTAATATACATATAACTTATAATATTACACATAAACACTACTATATTTCGACATAAATAACTATGTGTTGCAACTACCATTAATGTGTACTATTTTCAAATGTGTGTGTAGGTGCGAATGTATGTAAAAGCGTAAATACTGTTGTTGCCACGTGTTGCGGCTGCATATGCCCTTCCACGCCATAGCGTGCCATACGCATCTTTTCAGACAAAGACAACCAAGTTTGCTCGATTTTAATTGAAATGACTTTATCCAATTTACTGACTTCGACAATGGTATACTGAAGTAAAATTACAAGCATTTCATAAGTGTCACAGGCTTTTATTGACAATTACATTAAGTTTATGCAAAGATTAAAAATTTGCAGTGTTGACCCTTCTTTTTGAAGATCTCTGCAATTCACCCTAGTATGCTGTCAATCAACTTCTGAGCCACAAACTGACTGATAGCCACCTATTCTTGCCTAATCAATGCTAAGATTTTGTCAGAATTTGTGGGTTTTTGTTTGTCTACCCGCCTCTTGAGGAAGTACTCAATGGGATTAAGGTCTGGGGATTTTCCTGGCCATGGACCCAAAATTTCTATGTTTTGATCCCCAAGCCACTTAGTTATCACTTTTGCCTTATGGCAAGGTGCTCCATCATGCTTGAAAAGGCATTGTTCGTCACCAAACTGTTCTTGGATGGTTGCGAGAAGTTGCTCTTGGAGGATGTTTTGGTACCATTCTTTATTCATGGCTGTGTTCTTAGGCAAAACTGTGAGTGAGCCCACTACCTTGGCTGAGAAGCAACTCCACACATGAAGGGTCTCAGGATGCTTTACTGTTGGCATAACACAGGACTGATGGTAGCGCTCACCTTTCCTTCTCCGGAAGAGCGTTTTTCCAGATGCCCCAAACAATAGGAAAGGGGATTCATCAGAGAAAATGACTTTTCCCCAGTACTCAGCAGTCCAATCCCTGTACGGTTTGCAGAATATTAGTCTGTCCCTGATGTTTTTCCTGGAGAGAAGTGGCTTCTTTGCTGGCCTTCTTGACACCAGGCCATCCTTCGAAAGTCTTCGCCTCACTGTGCGTGCCTAGTTCATTAGGCTGCAGGATTGGGGCACCACCAGTGCAGAGCTTTCTCAGGAATGGAAGCAGGCAGGTGTGAGTGCATCTGCACGCACAGTGAGGCGAAGACTTTCGAAGGATGGCCTGGTGTCAAGAAGGCCAGCAAAGAAGCCACTTAGGAGGCGGTTCTGGCGCTTGCTGGACGTTCTTGGGCACCTTGAAGCCTTCTTCACAACTATTGAACCTCTCTCCTTGAAGTTCTTGATGATCTGATAAATGGCCATTTTAGGTACAATCTTACTAGCAGCAATATCCTTGCCTGTGAAGGCCTTTTTGTGCAAAGCAATGATGACTGCACGTGTTTCCTTGCAAGTACCCATGGTTAATAGGGGAAGAACAATGATTTCAAGCACTACCCTCCTTTTAAAGCTTCCAGTCTGTTATTCTAACTGAATCAGCATGATAGAGTGATATCCAGCCTTGTCCTTGTCAACACTCTCATCTGTGTTAACGAGAGAATCTCTGACCTGATGTCAGCTGCTCCTTTTGTGGTAGGGCTGAAATGCAGTGGAAATGTTACTTTTTGGATGAAGTTCATTGACATGGAAAAGTGGGACTTTGACATAAATTGCAATTCATCTGATCACTCTACATAACATTCTGGAGTATATGCAAATTGCCATCATAAAAACTGAGGCAGCAGACTTTGTGAAAAATAATATTTGTGTTATTCTCAAAACTTTTTGGCCATGACTGTATACCCTCTGTATGATGCTGAAGACCCTTTGTGGTGCCTTATAAATAAAAGGTAATAATATTCTACCGACCTGGCATATTGAAGTGTCTGATTATTCCAGGAATATCATTTGTTTTGTGAGTGCTTTTCATTTTAATATGAAAATACGGAGTAGGTCTATTTTAATCGCATATAACAATAACTTCTATTAATAAGGATGAAGGAATTGGGAAGTGGGGATAATTTGGAGTGTGCAGATAAGCCCCTATGGTACTATATCCACTAGCATAATACAAAACAAAAGAGGCATTCTGTTCAGGGAGCAAAATAAGTGCTGTGTCCATGCTATTACTTTGAATCATCATTCAAATTAAATATTACTTTGGCAATGTATATAGGAAAATAACCTTTTCTATATTTATATGTATCATGGCATGGGCACCCTTATGTTGATGCACACATGAACAGATTCTTGCTTTGTATTTTGCTTCATTTGTCTGGATGGCAAAGTAAACTCATATCATAATGTTCCACACACTTTCTTGTGACCCTAATACTAAATTAATTGAGAGCAGCTTCCTAGACACTGGCCAACTTATTTGGCATCGGTCACTACACATAATGAATAACTCATGTTTTTATAATTTAAACTCCTTCCAAAGTTCAAATTTGATGGACAGGTGACACTCCCACCTAGCCTTTATAGAGGAGTTCTTCTCATGTGTTCTGCTTAATGAGTCTCTGTGCTCCCTGTCAGCTGCTGTTAGCTGTGGAAAAGGATATCTCTAAACCACTTCAAAATATGTGAGTTAAATCACACTCTTAACTATTATTTTGTCACAGATATGTCCTCCACCTATATCTCTTTAACCTAGGTGTACTACTGAACAAATATGTAACTCTGTTTGCAGCCTTGCTCTGCAGACTGTCAGCTAAATACCTAACTCCTCTCTTAGAGACCTGTGACAAACCACTCCCTGTGTCACAGTATATATGTATTTTTTTATCATGTGATTGAAATTGTTGTTATTACCTATAACACATACACATACTAGGGTCCATTTTGTGGAAGCTTGCATGCATAGGGTGAACATACAAACTAATCATAGAACGGGCCTTAGTTGGAATTGAACCCATGACCCCGACATTGTGAAAGGGCAATGCTAACCACCATGCTATTTTATTACTTAAAAAATCAGTAACAATATTCTCCTGTGCTGAGGTTCAAAGTCGCTTCTGATGGTGGGTGGATGTTGTAGTTGGTCTAATACCATATATCAGGATTAGCCAATCTCTGGAAATTACTTAATACAGCATTCACAGTTGAAGCTCCAGAGGGCTGTAGACAGGCCCGGTTTTTGAGTATAGAACTATTTAATTGCAGTAGTGGCACTTTTCACTAAATTCCAAAACTGTGATTAACCTCTCATACACAAACATACTATTGAAGCCTAAACATATGCTGTCCTGGATTAAGGCTTAAATAAAGAAGGTACCACATATATTATCAAGATGCTGTTAGGAACCCCTCCAGCCAGCACAACTAAACCCGGAGTCTGCTCTGAGGTCTGGTGTTCACTGTTGCCCCTGGTGGTGGGGACAGACTTGGCTGCAGACACACACAGGGTGGAGAGATGCGTACCGGCTAAGGAGAACCCAGGAATAGAGCGTGATGATAGACAGCAGCGTGCGGTCCAGGCCAGAATCGGTGCTGGCAGCAGACAACATAGCCGGAGAACAAACCAAGGTCAGGGGTCGCAGGCACAGGTTCAGAAACCAGGGACAGGCGTAAGATCAGCGTCACTAGCAAAGGTTCAGATTCCAAGTTCAGGCAATAGATCAGGGTCAGAAGCAAAGGTTCAGAGTCCAGGAACAGGCAAGGGTCATACATGGGTAATCAGTCTAAGGTTGAAACACCAACACAGGAACAAAGCAACAGGCATCAGAACTGAAAACAGGACACTATAACCGGCAGTGAGGCTCAGATCTCACTGCCTTAAATAGCACTAAGAGCCAATCAGGACAGAGGAGGATAGGGCTGACAATCAGCCTCAGAAGGCAGCTAATTAACTACTAGCTAGAACTAGCATAGGTAATAACATAACCAGGAAGCATGTATAAAAATATAAGTGAACCAGTTTAAATCATATGAGAGCTCCCCCTGGTGTTAGTGATGTCCCTACACCCTCCTACATCTATGCCACAATTATTATTATTATTATTATTATTATTAATTTTTATTTATAAGGCGCCGCTAGGTGTCCGTAGCGCCGTACAGGGACAAACAAGTACAATACAAGGTGGGAAGGCACGGTACAGTAAACAGTAAGCACAGTAACTCAGTAAGCTCAAAGTACAGCTAGAGAGAGGGGGAGGGAAGAACAGCAAGCGCTGGAGCCCAAGAGGAAGGGCGCGGATGACGGGGAGACCTCCAGGGGGGTGGGGGGAAAGGTAGCTGGAGAGCAGAGTTAGAAGTGTAGGAAACAGGAGGAGAGATGGCCCTGCTCAAGGGAGCGTACAATCTAAGGGGAGGGGTAGACAGACAGAGAGACACAGGGATGAGAGGGAGAGAAGGGGGAACGGAGGCAGAGTCAGGGGAGGGGGAAGAGGGGGGAGCGGCAGAAAAAGGTAGGAAGTTAAGTGGGAGACTGGAAGGCTTTGAGAAAGAGGTGGGTTTTTAGAGCCCGTTTGAAACTGGACAGATTAGGGGATGTTCTGATGGAGAGAGGGAGCTTGTTCCAGTGGAGGGGGGCAGCGTGGGAGAAGTCTTGGACACGCGCATGGGAGGAGGTGATCAGAGGGGAGGAGAGGCAACGGTCATTGGCAGATCGGAGAGGGCGGGATGGAGCGTGAATAGAGATGAGGTTGGAGTTGTAGGGAGCAGTGGAGTTGGCGAGGGCCTTGTATGTGAGAGTGAGGAGCAAAGATAATAACAGAGCACAGAAACTAAAACACACGCCTGGCTGCTAGTTCATGCCAGGATGCGGCGTACCGCCACGGCTCGTGACAGATGCTGCTCCTGGCACACCTGTCTGGAAAGTTCACAAATGGGGAAAAACAATCAAGTGCTACCATCCCACAAAACAGGTCTACTCCCCATGAAAATTTTATAGGCAGAAATATTTGGACATTATAAACTTTTGCTATCTGTATCTAGGCAACAATGAATGCATCCTGATATTCTAGTAGTTACGGTGTGCAGACGGCAGTTAGAAATAACTGTATTAGCTTAGCTCTTTGCCCTACTTCCCACATAATCCTGTTAACATAAATATAAAGCATCTAAAATTTGTGGAAACAGGTAGAGTATCATCACGCCAAAAATATGGTTGTTTCGAGGAACTACTAGACTGCCCTCTGTTTCAGCTACTGTACCCACTGAGCTCAACTGTGAATGCTGTTGTTATCTCTGTTTGGTTATTGTACCAACTGAGCCCAACAGTCTGTGCCAAAGACCTTGTATCCTACACCATTACCGCAGCTAGGAGGCTGCAAAGGAGTCTTCATCTTTTCTACCGTCCTACCATACCTGGGTCTAGCAGTCTCTCAATAATGCCCCCAATTATTCACATCCATCTACATCTCTAACATCACTCCACTATGCACCTACTGAACGTACCTCTTCTATTTATTCTACTTACTTTCACCACATTTTTGCCTCTTCTTTCTCCAGGATCTTATTTCTCCCTTCCCCATCATTATTATATTATATCCCACCTTGACTACTGCAACCTCCTCCTATCTGGCATATCCCTCACCCATTTATTTCCTTTACAATCAATTCTAAACGCTGTAGCAAAGCTGATCTTTTTCTCACAGCTCCACATCCTCCACACTACTCTGTAAATCCTTACGCCGTCTCCCCATATCTTCCAGAAACCAATTCAAATTACTTAGGACAAACACCACCCCATAATGTATCTCAAACCTCATCTCAAAATACTCACCCTCATGCCCTCTTAGATCTACATATGATCTTCTCCTCACCTCATCTCCGATGACCACACTCACATTTCCAAGACTTCTCCCATGATGCTACTCACTTATGGAAAATTTCCTACCAGGCCCATTCAAACTATCTTCCACCATTCAAATCATTAAATACCTCCCTGAAAACCAACCTATTTGTTACACCCTTTCCTTCTCCTATCTATACTACTCAAACCCGTACTCCCTAACAACTGTCCTGATCTCCATTTTGAGCTAGTCCTGAGTTTCTTGTAAGTATGCTTGTTACAGCCGTATCATTTGCACCAGGTAGAGGCCAGGTGTAATGCCGACTGATAGGGTTGACTGACATAGGAGTATATTTACTAAACTGCGTGTTTGAAAAAGTGGAGATGTTGCCTATAGCAACCATGTCAGGGGGCCCGGCCCGGGCCATTGCACCGACGATTTAAAAAAAAAACAAAAACTAAATTTGATGGTGGGGGGAGCAGGGTAGTTTAAAAAAAAAAGCAAACTATACTCACGTGATCGCAGCGCCGGCGTTCCTCCTCTCTGCTGCTCTGTGCTCCATTCAGACTGCATGCCGCGTGTGACGTCATCATGTGATGCCCAGCATTCAGTCAGTCTGGAGCAATGGAGCACAGAGGAGCAGAGAAGAGCAAGAAAGAAGAGAGACGAAAAGGTAAGTGAAGGGAGGAAAACAGGGGGGGCACAGAGGGGTTAAAAAACGAGGGGGGGGCACAGAGCGGTTAAAAAACAGGGATGCAGCATGACACAGAGGGGTTAAAAACAAGGGGGGGCACAGAGGGGGGTCACACGCCACACTCCCGCTGTCCGGCGCGGGAGCCGGCGTGTGTAACTGTGGCCTCCGCTGCTCCCCCCGCCTGATGTCCTGTCTTACTTACCTGGTTCCACGCTGCAGCTCCCCTCCAGCGCTGTCTCTCCTTCCTGGTTCAGCAATCACTGGTTCTGCACATGCGCAGAACGTCCTATCCTTTTTCTGTGTTTCTACTGCCCTCATTTGGCTGCCTAATAGGAACTACACTATAAGACACCTCCTGACCTGAAATCTGTGCTGGTTCTTTCAATCAGTCTCTGACTCCCGTACTGAATACAGCTCCTGTGTCGTTTCTAGTTCCCGGGGATTCCTGCTCTTCCTTTTCAAGTTCCTGCGCATCCGGGCTTCCACGCCACAGTATACTCCGCCTATTTCTCCTAGTGCCGATATCGCATCATCTTCACTACCACCTCCAGTGGCAACGCGACAGGCTATCCGGTAGATCCGCTCCTAGCAACATTCCTCGGCTCATCTTCTCGCCAGTTGCCAGTAGCACCGCATACTACCTATCATCTGTCTACGCTCTCGCTCTCTCGTGGTTCCCCCCCTGGGAACTTCCTGGGGGGCCGCGACCTGCAAGTGAAAGCCGTGAAGTCCAAATTCCCTTGCGGGAATCACTGGTGAACACCTTTCACTTGTTTAGACTCCGCGCCCCTAGCTGAAGTCAGGTCAATTCCAGTGAACCACCAGGATCCAGTTGTCCCTCGTTGGAACCATGACAGGGGTTAAAAAACGGGGGGGGGCAGCATGACACAGAGGGGTTAAAAAATGAGGGGGGCACAGAGGGGTTAAAAAATGAGGGGGGGCACAGAGGGGTTAAAAAACGGGGGGGGGGCAGCATGACACAAAGGGGTTAAAAAATGTGGGGGCACAGAGGGGTTAAAAAAACAGGGGGGGCAGCATGACACAAAGGGGTTAAAAAATGAGGGGGGGCACAGAGGGGTTAAAAATGAGGGGGGGCACAGAGGGGTTAAAAAATGAGGGGGGGGCACAGATGGGTTAAAAAACGGAGGGGGGCAGCATGACACAGAGGGGTTAAAAAATGAGGGGGGGCACAGAGGGGTTAAAAAACGGGGGGCAGCATGACACAGAGGGGTTAAAAAACCAGGGGGGCATGGCACAGAGGGGTTAAAAAACGAGGGTGGCGCATGGCACAGAGGGGTTAAAAAACAGGGGGCAGCATGGCACAGTGGGGTTAAAAAACAGGGATCAGCATGGCACAGAGGGGTTAAAAAACGAGGGGGGCAGCATGGCACAGAGGGGTTAAAAAACAGGGGGGCAGCATGGCACAGTGGAGTTAAAAAACAGGGGGGCTGCATGGCACAGTGGGGTTAAAAAGGGGGAGGCATGGCACAGTGGGGTTACAAAACGGGGCAGCATGGCACAGTGGGGTTAAAAATGGGGGGCGGCATGACACAGTGGGGTTAAAAAATGGGGGGGGATGGCACAGGTGGGTTAAAAAACGGGGCAGCATGGCACAGTGGGGTTAAAAAACAGGGGGGTGCATATCACAGTGGGGTTAAAAAACAGGGGGGCAGCATGGCACAGTGGGGTTAAAAAACGGGGCAGCATGGCACAGTGGGGTTAAAAAGGGGGAGGCATGGCACAGTGGGATTGAAAAAGAGGGGGAGAGCAGCATAGTATAGTGTGATGAAGGGGAGCCAGGTGAAGGGGGCAAAAGCAGCATGGAGGGCACAGTGTGATCATAAGGCATGGCGATGATGAAGGGGCACATTATTGTAATATTGGAGCTGGAGGAAGGCCTAATTATTAATCGTGGGTGGTATTGATTTAACGCCAGGGTTGTTTGGAATTATCTAAATGTAGCCATTTTTTTCCAAATAGGGCCCCCAGCATTCCAGGATCCAGACAAGCCGCAACTAAAGAAACATGCAGCCACAGGTGGTGAAAGTGAGAAGAACAGGTAGGAGAGAGCAGGACAGTATGTGAAATGTTGTGATTCTAGTAGGGACAATGTCAATTTTTGGTAAGTGTTCTGCCCAATGTAAGGTGCAGGCCAAGACTGAACTCTTTGTGTACACACTGAATTCTTTGTATACTACACTGTGGTGCTAGATGTCCTGAAAGTCAGGAGTGCTTGGACATATGTGACGCTCTGGCAAATTGAGAGCCTAGTGATTTTGATGTGTTAGCCACGCCCCAATAGTGCATTTTCCACGCCCCCAAATGCATGACTACAACCCCGAAAAATTTTGCGCCGCCATAAGGCGTCACAATTTTTTTTACCATGCTCGACTATAAGGGGGGCCCCATCAATTTATTGTACCGGGGCCCTGAATTCCTCTTGGCGGCCCTGCATGCCTTTAGCCTGCACAGAACATATGTACGATCTTGAGATCCACTTAGATTCTTGAAACTACGCTCAAGTTCTGTTCTCTGTTTTTTTAAACATACATGCAAGTTGCATTCCAATTTGAATCAGGCCCAGTGTGTCTAAGCATAGTATACAAAATACTGGCTCAGCAGACCTTGGAGCACTATAATCCCCATTATTGATGTTTACAGAATTAGATATATTGTACTAGAGGGCTGGTGGAAATTAAGTACAGTTGCCAACTTTTCCTCAGTCTTTGTGCGAAATGTAATTTTTAGTACACACACAGAAAATCTGCAAATCCACCCCTAAAACAGTCCTGCCTGTTGATTCTGGGCAGGGTCCGATTAAAATGGAATGAGGTTAGTAGTATCATATCAACATAGAAGTTATTTTTTTAGCTTGATGGACTTTTTGTTTTTATTTCAACCATAGAACTATCTAATACTATATGGCTATGTAGGGCAAAGGTATAGTGTTTTGTTTTTCCCATGTAATATTGGGAAGTATGGATTAGGTCTAACATTACTGGGCATTTTCAAGACAACATTTTCCCCAGGCTAGTGGTTAGTATTTACAATGGCACTGAGATATACCCAGTATGAGTATCAGCTTTGCGGCACAACAGACAGTTTTGCTGATGTAACTGTTTCATAATGGTAACCTGGGAAGAAGAGTTGTACCTGGATACCATGTGCAACTGTCGTACCACAACTACCTCTGCAGAAAAGTGCATCCTATTAAAATGTTTCAGGGCCCCTCTCAGCAAAATCACTTTTATCTAATTCATATAACTCCCCAGACTTCCCAGGGCTGGCGCTCAAGGTTGCATGATGGATCTAATTTATATCCCTAAGCTGCTTTAAGTTGCTCCCACGCAGTAGTTGTTAAATTAAACCTATAGGGTTTTCTTCAAAATCTGTGATATCTGTTCAGCAAGACCTGCCTTCAAGGATGCAATTATAAAGCAATTACTATTTAAAGAGAAAAATCTTTTCATCAGCAGGAGGCATATTATGTTGCAAAGCAATTATACTTTGGTGCTGGGAATGTAATGAAATATTTAAGTTCAGGAATTGTATAGCTATCTTCTTATGTAGAAATCTATCCTTTAGTGATCACTTAAACCAATATGCAATAGCTTTGTAGTATTACGTTGTTTCTTTTCTGCCGAGCTTATAGAAAGCTCTGTGTCTTCAGCAGCTGGAGGGTTAAACGGTTGCCTTTCAGTGTATCTGTAGTCTACACATAATGAACCAATGCTTAAGAACGCAGCCTATAAATTGACTTGCAACTTGTGACATCACTGAGACATTTAGTGCATCATTGATGTTACTAATTACAATTAATTAAGAGCCCCATCATGAATTTTGTGCTGCATGGATGTCACCGGTTCTTAGTGAATTGATATGCTGCATTATAAAGGATATTCAGTTCCCAACAAGATGGCTGCCTCCAGATTGGGGTATACTTTCTGATCTGCTGAAAAAGTAATTTCTTTCTTTTTTTTCCAGACACTCCCACCAGAAGTGCCTATGTGCTTCAGGAGACCAGAACACATACATGCTTAGTTTCTGACGTATCTATAATTACGAAGGATAATTACATGGCTGAGGCGTGTTATTAGATACAGTACACTAGAAATCTAGTAAGAACAAAATGATATTATTAGCTCAGTTGCTCATCCTTGCTTTGTCACTTGTCATAGTGTTACAAGCTAGCATTTGTCAAGTTTGTAGGAGGATACAAGACTCGAAGTTCGGTTTATATAATTATTATATAATTAAATATAATAATACCCATGTTACCCTGTGCAGCAGCATACAATTTCACACGCCATCTACTTGTGGCCAGTGCAGACTGAGAGTCATGCATATGCTTATTTGATTCTGTTGTTATGTTTTACAGCAGTTTAGATATATGGACGTTGTTACATAAAGATGGTTGTTTCAAAGGTGTATTATTGGGCTTTATATGCAATAAGGATGCCAGACAAGTTAAAGATGGATGGAGTCTTACTACCTCATAAAAAGTACAAGAAAATTAGCTATTTAGGCAGAATATAATGCAGATATGTGATGAATAGAACTGCAGGTAAAATACTTACGGCTTACTAGTCACTAGAGTGGACAACATGATTGTGGCTAGATCACTTATAAATGTATAGGAAATGCATTCATTTGAGAAATTTGATTTCTGATGCAATAAGCATTTGTTGAGGAAGTCTCTTGTGTAGCTTCGGGAGGAAGTCCTCATTAAGGCTAATTAAGTCTATTCATGTGAGTAACCAACATGTCCTTTTTAGTCTAAATGTACCACAAATGTACCATTATTGGTGTTTCTGAGTGCCATTTTGACCAGTGTGTTAGAACCTGTCTGAATATTGTAAACAGCACGTGATGTAGGGTATCACAGATAAGTGTAAATTTTGTTAAGTATAAATTGCATTTAAATCCATGTTTTGGGAAGCATATTGCATCCTGATACTAAAAATAACTCAGACTTCTTGGGGTCAGCAAAGAGTTCAGGGGATTGGCTTACCCCCTGCTAGGCTGTGTCCAAAACTATATAAAACAGCACTGGTTTGTACTGAAATGTATCATTATTGTTCAATCTGACTTTCTGATCACTGGTACCTTCAACCAGTGTGAACTAGAGATGCTCAGGCTCGGTTCCTCAGAAACCGAACACACCCGAACTTAGGGGATCCGAGTACCGAGCCGAGTCAGCTCGGTGCTTTCCCGCTTTTTCGTTATCAAATATGGGGCAAAACGTCATTGTGACATCGTCGGATATCACGAGTTTTGGAATCTATAAATGCCCTCCACGGCGATCTAGCGCCATTTGAGAGAGGGACACAGAAGGGGTAGCATAGAGTGTAGAGAAGTTGGGCAGGCAAATAGATAGAATTGAAAAAGGAGGGGTAGCAGTGTTAAAGAAAGTAATCAGTGATATTCAGAAGAGCTCCATAGCTCCAGTGTTAAATCTCATTGCAGAAAAATACAAATAATGGTGCTTACAGGGTTGATGTAATTCTGCAGTCCAATTCTACAGTGTTATATAGGTAACACACAGAAAGGAGAGCTGCATTGGTAATTCTCATTGCAGAAATACAACTACTAGTCCTTGCAGGCTTTTCTTCTAAATTTGCACAAAAAAGTGTATGGTGTTATATACACCTAAAGAGAAGAGCTCCATTGCTCCATTGCTAATTGTCATTGCTGAAATACAAATACTAGGCCTTGCAGGCTTTTCTTCTGACTTATCTTTTCTGCCACTGCTGTGTGCCAATGTGTCCTAAATATGGTAGGAACTGCTGTGTGTTTGAGTCATTGCTCTGTCGCATAGCATCCAGCTAGGTCGCTGCAGAATTTGTCCTAAAGTGTATGACAATAATAATATGACCTGTGAGGTGGTCAAAATTGACTGCAAATGAATTGAAATTAGTGTTATTGAGGTTAATCATAATGTAGGATCAAAAAAGAGCAAAATTATGTGATTTTAGCATATTTTAGCAATTTTTCTAAAAAAATACAAAACCAAAACCAAAACACACAAGGGTGGTTTTGCCAAAACCAAAACCAAAACACAAAACTAATCCAGATCCAAAACCACAACCACTTCACAGGTGTCAGTGAGCAGAATAGAAAATGAGTCAACACGTCATCGCTACGTCGTTGGATCTCGGATATGGGATTTCACAAGTTTTGAATTTTATAAGTATCGCCCTCCAGGGCGATCTAGCCTCATTTCACAGAGGGACACAGAAGGGGTAGCACAGTCTGTAGAGCAGTTGGGCAGCAAGCTAGATAGAATAGAAAGAGAAGGGGATAGCATTGTTTAACAAAATCTACAGTGACATTTTTGAGAGCTCCATTGCTAATTATCATTGCTGAAATAAAAGTACTTTGGCTGGCAGGCTTGGTGTAAAACTGTAAATCTGCAGTCACATTCTACTGTGTTATTTAAGTAACACATAAAGAGGAGAGTTCCATTGCTCTATTGCTAATTATCATTGCTGAAATACAAATACTTGGGCTGGCAGGCTTGGTGTAAAACTGTAAATCTGCAGTCACATTCTACTGTGTTATATAGGTAACACACAAAAAGGAGAGCTCCATTGCTAATTATCATTGCTGAAATACAAATACTTGGGCTGGCAGGCTTGGTGTAAAACTGTAAATCTGCAGTCACATTGTACTGTGTTATTTAGGTAACACATAAAGAGGAGAGCTAATAATCATTGCTGAAATACAAATACTAGGTGTCAGACGCCGTCCCTGCACCTCCTCCTTGGGCAGGGACGGGCGTCTGTTTCCTCCTGAGCGCCCCGTTGCCAAGCAACGGGGACGCGTCTTCCCACGGCGTGGTGTCGCCATAGAAACGGGACGCGCTATTTGGCTGACCGCCGACCCACTGCCCACCAATGAGGACTGGTCACTTCCTATATATACTCTGCTCTGACACCATTAGGGTGCCAGAGCAACTAGTTTACTAGCCTCCAGCGTTCCAGCTTACATTTGTATTCTATTGTCTGATTCTCCTGTTACCGACCCGGCTTCCTCTGACCTCGCTTTTGGATCTCCCTGTTGTACTGCACTGAATACTCCGGTTTGACCTCGGCCTGCTGACTCCCCTTTTGCCTTCTGATTTGGTACCTTATCTGCCCGCCTGGATCCTGACTCTGCCTGTACGACCACGAATAGCCCACCATCTCGCAAGTAGCTACCTGGGAGGGCCGCAACTTGCACGTCGTTCATCGCAAAGTCCAAACTTCCTTGCGGGGGTCCCTGGTGAATACCGGCGGCGTGTTAGACTCCGCGCCTCCTTGTGTAGTTGTGCCAATACTTGCAGGTGCTGCTACCTCCACCGTGACACTAGGCCTGGCAGGCTTTTCTTCTGAATTTGCAGTCAAATTCTACGATGTTATATAGGTTACACACAAAGAGTAGTGCTCCATTGCTAAGTGTCATTGCTGAAATACAAATACTAGGCCTGGCAGGGTTTTCTTCTGAATTTGCAGTCAAAGTGTACGGTGTTATCAAAATGGATTCACAGCAGTACACTGAAGAACAGGAGCACCGAGCAGCTGCTGGCACCAGTCATGATGATAGTATTCCCTCTACATCATCTGGTAAAGCCTATGTAAAAGAGCATAGTGTTTTTAAGTCAGGAAAACAAAAATGTAAAAAAACACATTTTACCTTGGTCAAAAAAAAAGACCTGTAATCCAGGCAACGTTATCTGCAGAAAAAAAAAAATTGCCAACATGCAATTCTGCACACGCAGTGGCAAAGAAAGAATGAGGCCTTCACCTTTTTCTATGAGTGCTTCTGCAGCTGTCACTGAGGCATCTTCTTGTAAGGTCAGTCGTGACCAAGCAAAACTTTGTAATTCGGACACCAAAAGTGCTGTCCAAGTACTTTTACGTGTAAAATCCAAGCTGGAAGAAAATAGTAAGGCATTAGAGGAAAATGTATGTTCAGATACATAAATGACACCAATCCCTGAGGAGAGTTCACCCACGAGTGATGTGTAATTGTGAGCATTCTGATAGTGTACACATAAAGAAGGCCCCTTTCAGCATTTCTGCTGATGTGTGCCTGAACAGCCCAAGTGTAGCCGGTGATACACCAATTGAGGATGCCACTTTGGAATTGCAACAGGATGAAAGGGGTTATTTGTGTAGCCGATGAGGGCGCTAATGAGGATGTTGAAGAGGATGATGTTGTTTGTGTAAGTCCTGCACCAGTGGAAGCAGTTCTGGCACGTGATAAGAAGAAGGCCATTGTCATGCCTGGACGTAAGACCAAAAATCCACTTGTTATGTGTGGAATTATTTCTACCCAAATCCTGACAAAAGTTGTCTAGCCATTTGTAGCGTTTGTAAAGCCACAATAATGTAAGCATGGAAGTCTAAATAGACATGTACAGTATATGTATTACCTTCCACTTTTCTGCTGTTTCATCAAGTGTTTGTAATCTGCACTTTACATCAAAGGTACCTAACTAGATTATAATTTTGCGGGAATTGGGTCTGATTCGAAGCTCACTGATGAACTTGCTTTTGCTGGGAATTAAAATGGCTCTTTTAGTGCATTGTCTGGCACCCTGGTTTGGTGTGTGTCTAAAAAAAACACGCATCCCGGGGGGGTAAGCGCTCGTTGCCATGTATTAGCTGTAGAATTACCTCAGTTATCCAAAAAACAGGTGGAGCGATCAAATGAACCATAACTGGTTTCATGATTCAAGGACAATTCCATCTTCCACCACTTTTCTTTTCTGCCACTGCTGTGTGCCAGTGTCCTAGATGTGTTAGGAACTGCCGTGTGTTCGAGTCATTGCTCTGTTGCTTACCATCCAGCCAGGTCACTGCAGTATTTGTTTAAAAGTGTATGAAGACCTGTGAGGTGGTCAAAATTGACTGCAAATGACTTGAAATTAGTGGTATTGAGGTTAATAATAATGTAGGAACAAAAAAATAACAAAATTAT
Organism: Mixophyes fleayi; assembly: GCF_038048845.1. Taxonomy (NCBI): domain Eukaryota; kingdom Metazoa; phylum Chordata; class Amphibia; order Anura; family Limnodynastidae; genus Mixophyes; species Mixophyes fleayi. The sequence goes on along the minus strand of NC_134407.1, from coordinate 153,495,529 downwards.
TTGATTTTAGCATATTTTAGGAATTTTTCTAAGAAATCCAGATCCAAAACCAAAACCAAAACACACAAGGGCGGTTTTGCCAAAACCAAAACATGAAGCTAATCCAGATCCAAAACCAAAACCAAAACCAGTTCATGGGGGTCAGTGAGCATCTTTACTACAGATATTTTATGTTCTGTGGGTATCTATCAGGAAAGGTATCCTGCAGAACTGAAAGTCTAATTTGAACTCTATTCGTGGACACAGCTCAGCGGAGGGGTTAAATGTAATGCAGATGCATGCTCCCGACATTCAACCATTTAATAAAATAAATAAATAATTTTGGAACAAATTGTCCAAACTCCTAGCCAGTCCATGAATCAAATTCACTGTGTATATACTATCTGATTTAGTAGACTGCACCAATTTTGACAATAGAAAATCAGTGTTGCATGGAGGCAGGAAAAATCTGAAGATGTGCATTGTGCAAAATTGTAGGGGGCATAATCAATTAGCCACAGAATGCTTCCTGAATTGTGGCGGAGACACTCCGCAGCGATGTAACATCGCCGATTTCTATTCTCCCCCCATGGGGTGCGAGGAGAAATCCGTGATGTTGAGGTACCGTAGTACCTAAAAATGTGCACAGCAACGATGTTTGGAGGAACACTGAGGCTTATTGAATATGCCCCTATATGTCATATAAAAGTAAAAACTATGATCACCTTAGAACCACCAATTTCATTAAATTTAATGAACGCAAGATATCAGGGAACTCCCAGATCGCATGAAGACTGGAGCCAAGGTACTGTTTTTTGGGGCATTAGGTACTTATGACATTACACAAAATACTTTGGAGGACTTTGATGGATCAATGGAAATGTAACAGAAGTCATTATGAGTCTACTCGGAAGTATTTTGGGTTTTTCCTTCCCATAGAGTACAACAACAACAACAACATTATCACCTAAGAAAATGAGAATGGAAATTACATTCCTTTTAAGTTATTTTATTTTGTAAATGTGTTTCTGTAAACACATCTGTGATTAAAGCATGTTGGTCTTTTGAATAAAGGTTTTGCCTGAAATTCTCATTTTGTAATCTTCTGCAGGTGGTCAGTGGGTGGTTGTTGTGCAGATTGGATAGGCGGCTGCTCACATCTCTCACTGTAGAAATGATTATATGGGATTTCTGGCTGTTACAAGCCTGTGAGGAAGGTCTGATGTGGACAGAAAATCAATAGCCCATTGTAAGAAACTAATCTAGCTGGGAGAGCCAAATCTCACACAGCTTGTATCAAACTGGCCAGTAATCTGTCTACTTAATGAAAGCAAGACACTGTCTGAGTACTTTGTGATGGCACTGTCTAGGCATCTTGTATTTCTCCAGTTGTATTAGAACTACAAGTCCCAGCATGCTTTTTCAGTCACCAATTTGCAAAGCATGCTGTAACTTGTAGTTTTATGGCTGCTAGAGAACCACAAGTTGCCTACATCTAATCTGTCAGATGGCAGGAAACACTGGGACTTGGCCCTCCATCGAAGCTGGAGAGTCTTTTTTACTGAAATATACTTTATTTCTTCAGTATGTGGCTATATAATGCATACCTCCCACCTGTACCTATTTAAGCATGACAGTCGTGATTTTGTGGGACTGTTTGACAACAGTCTGCTCACATTAACATGCTTTATGAAGCCAAGTATTCTACCAACTTCCCAATAAATGTGGTCATCTTAAACCTTTCAGATCTCCTAGGATCAATATTAACCAGAAAATATCCTCAGATTGGATATAACTACACAGTATCTGAATAAGACTATATTATACACATTTATTGACAATAACAACATACAACTGTCTACCTGTTACATATGTTGTGCTGTAAACCGTAATATTATTGTAATTTCTGTTAGTTTAGTACAAATGAAAAATGTCTGTTGAAATTGAACATGTGCTGTTCTTTAAATAAGTTCTGTCTGTTTTAGAACTTGTAGGAAGGGGGTGGGGGGGGGCATAAGACAGGGAGGTGCATCTAGAACCCTGCAGGCATTATGAATTATTGTGGCTGATACTTACTCCATATACTCTTTGTACTCTATAACATTTTCATTGTGCATGTAATAAACAACTACTATGTGGCCCTCCAAATAAAAAGTTGGACAGCCCTGCTCTAGTAGATGATAGCTCCAAATCCGTGTTCTTCAACTTATTTTATCACCAAGCCACTTCCTTTCCCCTGACCAGTCCTGGGTCAGCATAGTTTCACATAGTATGCCCAGTGTTACAATTTGCCATTTTGCTGAGTTTTGAGGGTAGGGAATTTAATTGCAGATTGACTACCGATGACTAGAATGTGTGTGTGCCCTTCACTGCTTGTCTATCTAAAATAGAGATGTTCACTGACACCCGTGAATTGGTTTTGGTTTTGGATCTGTATTAAGTTCCTGTTTTGATTTTGATTTTGGCAATGTCGCCCTCGCGTGTTTTGGTTTTGGATCTGTATTTTTTACAAAAATTGCTAAAATATGCTAAAATCACATAATTTTGCTCTTTTTTTGTTCCTACATTATTATTAACCTCAATAACACTAATTTCCAGTCATTTACAGTCAATTTTGGACACCTCACAGGTCACAATATTATTTTCATCCACTTTCGGCCAAAGACTGCAGCAAGCTGGTTGGATACTAAGCAACAGAGCAATGCAGGGCCGGATTTACCACTAGGCAACCTAGGCACCTGCCTAGTGCCTAGCGGCTCTCGGGGGGCCCAGCTGGGGGGGAAAAGAGCAAATTGTGACACATGGGACGTGCACCACAGGACAGGTGCCGTCCCATGTGTGAAGGGGATGAAGACTCCAGTCCACAGCTCCTAGATGGAAAAAGGTAAGTTGGGGGAGGGGTAGGGTAGTATATTAATAGTGTATTATGTGTGTGAGGGGCCACTGTCTGTGTGTATTATGTGTGTGAGGGGCCACTGCGTGTGTGTATTGTGCGTGTGTGAGGGGCCACTGTGTGCGTGTATTGTGCGTGTGTGAGGGGCCACTGTGTGCGTGTATTATGTGTGTGTGAGGGGCCACTGTGTGTGTATTATGTGTGTGTGAGGGGCCACTGTTTGTGTGTATTATGTGTTTGTGAGGGGCCACTGTGTGCGTGTATTGTGTGTGTGTGTGTGAGGGGCCACTGCGTGTGTGTATTGCACGTGTGTGAGGGGCCACTGTGTGTGTATTATGTGTTTGTGAGGGGCCATTGTGTGCGTGTATTATGTGTGTGTGTGAAGGCGGGGGGGCCTAAACCGATATCTTGCCTAGGGCCCCATGAGGTGTAAATCCGGCTCTGGAGCAATGTCGACATTCCTGTCATTTTTCAAAAAGCTCTGCACCACCAAGTTGATTGTGTGAGCCAAACAGGGGATGTGATAAAATTCACCCAGCTGTAATGCTGTTAGGAACTTGCTGTTAGAATTGCCCTCATTCAAGATGGCCGGGATTGTCTCATGAAGATTCCATCTTGGATCTCTATTATGAACTTGCCCTTAAAATAGCCATTATCCAAAATGGCCGGGACTGTCTCATGAAGATTCCATCTTGGCTCTCATTTCCTGTTTGGGCCTAGAAAAAGCACTTCCTGTTTTGAAGCCTTTGCTTGAGTATTGTGTTTGTATCTGAACTAGATGCTTCCACAGAACCTTGCTCCCTCTTGTGATTTGGATTGCAATTGCTTGATATTTCTACCAGACCTTTACATGCCTTGAGAATTTGGATTTCACTTGTTGGATACTTGAGATTTATATATATCAAAATAAATCCTGCTTACTACAGAACTACCTGGCTATTGGGTTCCGTTTGTGATACCAGAAGTGTGACACCCAGTGGGCTGTTACATATAATCTTTAGTTTGCCCAGTTCCAGTTGTCCACATATTTGTGTTTAAGTGTTACAGTGAGTAGAATGGCATTTGTAGCCCAATAATTACATTTTTACGAGCCTTCTGGTAGAGGTGAGGAATAGCTTTTCTAGTAAAATGGTGTTGTGATGGAATTTGGTAACAGGGACACAAGACCTCAATTAACTGTCTAAAACCAGCTGCATTAATAGTGGATATTGGACGCAGATCTAATACTAGCATAGTCGCCATGGCGTCTGTAAACCGCTTAGCGACTGGGTGACAGCTTTCATACTTGCTTCCTCTTGCAAAGGATTGTTCAACAGTCAATTGTTGCAAACTACTAGTAGTCTTCTTCTTGGTCTGCTTCTGGGATGAAGATCCACCCCCAGCAACAGCAGCAGCAGCAGCATAGGGACTAACGCTAAAGAATTCTTTTGTGGAATCGTGGATAGTGGAGGAGTCATCTAGCCTTAGCAACTTGGATGCAGGACTAACTCCGATTGCTAGTGAGGATATTGATGAGGACGGTGTTGTAGGTATAGATTGCAGGTGCCAGGATCTACAGAAGGGAGCTAGCTGATGCTGGACTGCTTGTTGTTATTTTTTTAGCATAAGTTTCTGATTTTCCCAAAAACTTCCCATGAACTCTCTTCAATTGGCAAAACATGGATGTGGTTCCTATATGGTTAAGGACCCTACCACTACTGACTGTGGCTTTACAAACGCTACAAAATGCTAGACAACTGTTGTCAGGATTTGGGTAAAAATAATTCCACACATAAGAGGTGGATTTTTTGGTTTTATGCCCAGGCATGACAATGGCCTTCTTCTTATCACTGGCAAGAACTGCTTCCACTGGTGCAGGAGTTACACAAACAACATCATCATCAACAACATCCTCATTAGCACTGTCGTCAGCTACACAAATACCCCCCTCACCCTGTTGCAATTCCTAAGTGGCAACTTGATTTGTGTATCATCAGCCATACTTGGGCTTCTTTATGAGTACAGTATCAGAAAGGTCAGGCTTACACATAGCACTCGTGGATAGACTCTCTTCAGGGAGTTGTGTCAATACTGAATCTGAACATACAGTTTCTTTTAATGCCTTGCTGTTTTTTCCAGCTCAGCTTTTACATTTAAAAGTATTTGGGCACCACTTTTTGAGTCTGAATGACAAGGTCTTGCATCGTTATGACTGACCTTACAAGAAGATTGCAGAACTAGCACTCATACAGAAAGGCAAAGGCTTGATTCTTTCGTAGTCACTATGGACCTGAGTAATTAAGGAGAGCAAAGCATAAAAAAGGAGTAACATTTGCACTTGGGCAAAACCATGTTGCATTGGAGGGGGAGGTAAATTTAAAATGTTGGGACAGATTTATACTTGGGGTAGAACATGTCCTAGATCAACTTTAAATTTCAGTGTAATAATAAAGCTAACAAGTATTTGGGTGCTAGATGAAAAAACAGCCAGTATTTAACTTATGTGCAAAATAATAAACTAATTTGCACCCCTTAAGTTGTAACATGGTTTGTCCCAGAGAACATTTACTCCTTTTTTGCCTTAATGACTCAGGCCCTATGTGTGTAGAATGGCATGTTGGCAATTTTATGTTTTTCTGCAGTTAACTTTGCCTTGATTAGAGGTGTTACCAAGGTAAAAGCTTTATTTTTACTTTTTTTCCCCTGACTTAAAACCACTATGCACTTAAACATAGCCTTTAGCAGAGGATATAGAGGGACTACTATCATCATGCCTGGTGTCAGCAGCTGCTTGGTGCTCCTGACCTTCTGTGGACTGATGTGAATCCATATTGATGGCATAGAGCAATATGACTGGAGCCTGGAGAGTGACAAGAACAATGTGACTGGAGAGTCACAAAAACACTGCTACCCCTGTTTCTGTGTGACTACTGGCACTGAGATTGGAGAGTGACAAGAACAATGTGATTGGAGGCTGGAGAGTGACAAGAACACTGCTAGCCCTGTTTCTGTGTGAGCAATGGCACAGAGCAATGTGACTGGAGAGTGACAAGGACACTGCCATCCCTCCTGTTTCTGTATTAGCAATGGCACAGAACAACGTGACTCGAGAGTGACAAGGACACTGCCATCCCTCCTGTTTCTGTATTAGCAATGGCACAGAGCAACGTGACTGGAGAGTGACAAGGACACTGCGACCCCTCCTGTTTCTGTATGAGCAATGACACATAGCAATATCACTGGAGACTCATAAGAACACTACCACCACTTCTGTTTCTGTATTAACAATGGCACAGAGCAATGTCACTGGAGAGGAGACTGATAAGTCTGGTTTAGCTATGTCGCTGGCCAACTACACGGAAGACTGCCAAGAACGCTGCTACCCCTTTTGTGTATGTCTGTGAAATGGTGCCAGATCTCTGTGAAGGGCAGTACTTATAGAATCCAAAACTTGCGATGCAGCAATGACGTTTTGCCTCGTTTTCAGTGCTGAGGGCATGCGAAAGTACCGAGCCGAGGCGGCTTGGAACTCGGATTTGCAATGTTCGGGTGGGCTCGATTTTCAAAAAACCGAGCCCGAGCATCTCTAATGTAAAAACAACATGCCACAACAACTATTAATGGAAGTGATAAGGGCAGACTTTGTTTTTCTTATTTATCACATCATCTCATGTGCTGGCACCATGAAGCCAAATGCTTATACTAACATTTTCCGCAGGAAGGGCTCCTCTATTAGTAATCTACAGAGCCAAAATGCCCCCTTAAGAGGCAAGGATTTTCAGACCCCCCCCCCCCCCTTCACTGCAAGCTAGGGTTCCTTTGCCCTGTAATGAGCTGAGGATTCACCCAGGGTCTGGAGACTTTCCCAACCCCTGGAAGGGAGGGCATCAATGGTTTAGGGGTATGTAAACCTCTAAGGCTACAATCCACCCAGATTGTCAGGGTAATACAGAGCCCATAAAAGAAAAGAAAAACACAACCGTGAAGGTGAAAAACAAGATGTGAAATAAATAGTGCCATATGGATATGGCCACAGGCTAATAGCCAAATATAAAAATTCTCCCACCCAGCCAAAAGGCCAGGGCAAAAGTAACAATTGCGAGAAAAAGAGTCATATGAAGTGCTATCACGTGATGGTGCATCATCAATGTGATTCTCCGACACACCCAGGGTCGCTACTCCACATTATCCCATGATTTCTCCAGTCGCCTCGGCCTTCTGGCTGGAGGACCAAGAGCAGCACTGCGCTACTACATTTGATATTAGCCAAAAGGCGTGAAACTATTTTGGCCCTATACTTCAAAGCTCAAATTGGATTGAAGTTGGAGCTTCAGCTGAGCGGCTGGACCACATCCTATCTACCTTGGACCTGTTAGCGTGTGGGTGCGGAGGGCCCAAGTTTGTCTCTAAATTGCAGTGATAAAATAAAGCGCACAGTATTTGTGTGCTACATACAAAAGTATACAGTGTTCCTCTGTATTCAAAAGAAAAGTGCATTTACAACATAGATTGTTCGGGTGTAAATTTTTTCCCTTTGGGCCTTATGTAGGAGTAAATCCAGCTAAACATTGGCAAAATCAATGCATGTTCCACTATAGGGAAGCAAATTTAACATATGTCTACAGATTTGGAATTGGGAGGTTATGTCTTTGATCATCTTTAAATCAAAGGGGCAGATTCAATTTGCTGTGAGGTCCCTTAGGAGCCTTGCGCAATGTGTTCTTGCACAGAAACACCGCAATTGCGGTACATAAAACGAAAAAATTAGCATAGGTTTTTTCCTGTAACATCCTGCGGAGACACATTGTGCGAGATTCCTACAGGATCTTGAGCCCCCCAGATCTAAAATAAAGCAGCCCAATATTTGCTTACTACATAAAAAAGCAGGCACAAAATATGCATTTGCAACATGGTTTGTCCAGGTATAAATTTGCACCCTGTAAAAGGCTTTGCACCTAACTCCAAGTGAGGGTCTGCATTTGCTCCTAAATCTAAATGAAGCCCATTTTGTAATATGTTGTATGATATTAAATATAGCTGAACAATACAATGTGTTTCTGGAAAAAAAAAAATCACAATACTATTTATGGTTTCATACCTCCCTTCATATTTTGGTTACTCTTCTTTCTTATAACCTGCAGGTGTCCCTGTTGCTGCTGCTGTTGTTTATGAAGAGGTTTGCCTGCAGCCCTTCATGGCAACATTACAAGGAGGAAGAGAAGCACTAAATATCATTGATAGACAAAACTGTAACAATCTTAATACTAACATTTTGTAATGAAATGTAACTGTCTTCTAATTGTATTTAAAGTGCACACATACTCTACATAAGATGTGTGCAGCCTGTTAGTTGGCACTAGTGTTCTTGAAATTGTTTCTGCAATCTCCCAAATTACTTATTTACAATACAGTCTGTTGGGAACAGTCCCTTTTTGGGTCCCATAATAATAGCACACTCGTCCTTGGGATCCCAGAGAAATGGAACCTGGACACTTGGGAGCCTTTTAATTAAATAATGGGGTTTTGCCACGTTAATTATCATCGGTCATCACAACGACAGATGATTTTTCGTAAGCATTTTTTAAAAATAATCCCGGGACAGTGCATCCGATAGGAGCCTCCAATAGCTAGGATATCTAGGATACTGGGATGAGTTAGGATTTTGTTACAAAGCAATGTAACTTAGAAATGCCTACACCATGCGGAAAAATGCAGTTTCCGCATGGTATATGGTTTAATAAACAGACCCCTTGAGGTCCCAACCATAAAAGAGTGGCGTAGCACTGTTCTATACAGCATGAAGGTCAGCATTTCGTGAACGGAACCAAGATTTATGGAATATTTTACTAAGAACCAGTCACCAAAATGCTGCTTTTTTCGCTGATGGTTCCTAGTGAATTAGTAGACTGAATTCTCATTAAAACTGCTGCCTATTTGTAGTGTATGGGTACAGTTTAATAATATATGCTTTGGCAAATCATTTCATAAAACATTATATTTCATAGTTTTCTGTTTATGGATTTTGGGCAGCTAGTATGTAACTAGAAACTGTCTTATTAAAACATTTGTGGTCAGACAAGGTTATCATTTTTGTGCAGAGTTTGTTTTTATAAGCCCTTGACACTTGTCATTGTAACACAAGCGAGCATGGTCATGTTTCATTCTCGCTAAATTCAGAATAATAACATCTTCTGTGCTATGCACAATTGTCTTGCTCAAATGTTTATTCTGTAGACTCATTAAAACCAAGATGTGAAGCAGGACTCAGCCCCGACTCTACGTACGATGGAGGTATTGTGCTTTTGGCTGCTAGCGTAAATCCTGTCCTAGCATATTACATCTGATAAATGGGAATCATCGTACAGTTTAATAGGAGAAGCAGAAACTCCAGCACACATCCCTGGAGCATACAGTTCATATTTGTAGAGGCAAGTTGGAGTTTCCTGGAAAAATTCTGATTTCAGACAGTGAGAATGAAAATTACACCATAGATTTCATAAAGAAGTATAGCTAAGGATATATATCATATCATATAACATTGGAACTTAAAGGGGAAAGATAAAAGAACAATCACATTTTTCATTGGTTTTAACTAATAAAATAATTTTAAATGTCCACTATTTTCATATAGGCATGGCTCAATTAACTATTGTAAGTGATGTTTAAATTAACTAGACTAAAAATATGCACCTTAAATTTTTGCTGTGTTGAAAACTTTTGTATAATTTTTATGGACACTTTGCATGATCATAGTATAATTCTAGTACATTATACATTCTTGCCCTCAAGAAACTGATTTCCATCCTGCACATAGAAGTGGCACAGTACAGAATGAGACTACATCTTTAGAATTACATCCAACGAAAGGTGTGGTACTGTGCAGTGTTCAATACAAAGATGGAGAACATTCACTAACAACTGTATCCATAGAGATGCTCAAATTTTTTAAAGTGTTTCTTGAACTGGTTTGTTAAATCAGATCTAAAGTTCAGAAACTCTTGAACTTTAGATGGATTAAAAAATTGAAGCTAAATTCAAGCTTTGACCATGTTCGAGCCAGTTATCCCATGTTCAAGTTTAAAGGATACATTTTATCAGCTTTATAATGCAAACAGAGAATGGAGAACCTTGTTGGCGAACTGTGATTCTCAAGCTTCAAACCTTGAATGTGATCGGTTAATCCAAATGGCGAACGCTGAATCTTGGAACCCAGCCACAAACTTCAAACTGCCAAATTGAATAGGCATAAAGTCAAGATTGTACCATGTCCATACCGAGATCTTCAAAGTGTTGAAATTCAATCTAATTTCAAACTGCTTACAATTTTATGAGCATCTCTATTTATACAGCATACACAATGAATATATGTTGTACTGAGCATTTGTCCATACATATAATTGTACCCAGCATACCAAATAAGAGCATTGTAGTTATGCAGTGAAATTATATGGGCCAATGTTTTCAGAATCCAATCTATAAAGGACCTTCTGCTATGCACGGCTTCCGAGAGAAGCACAGCTGGAGTAACACCAATGTGGAGACTGTCTTTGGACATTCAACCAGGCGAGCAAGTGCATGTTTCAGTGATTAGCCTGAAATGTCCTCCCCTCTTCTGGCTGTCATTGTATGCTGCAGGATTCCATCAATAAAGACCTGCAGTGACAACAGTCGCACTCCCCACAGACCCCCTTATGTTTTAAAAAATGGCAAAGGAGCCGACATTTCATGCTGGTCAGAGCAAGAGTGAAGCTTCTCAATGCAGAAAGGTATGTCTTTATGTTTTATTGTGCACTTACAGAAACATCCATTTTTATCCAAATGTATAAACAGGGTAAATATTCCCTTCAAGGAATTGGCTGCACAGGCGATGCAACTGTGGTCTAAATGGCATGCAATCAGTCACATCGTTTAGGCACATTACTCAGAGTCTTTGAAACATTGACATTAAAATTTAAATGCCATACAAATAGCAAAGTTCGATTTAATAAGGGGACAGAGGTGTAAATTTGACAGTGCTTTGACCTAGCTGTAGATCATTGTACCTTCCTGCGTAAGGTGTCTGTAGTGAAACAGGCAGTGTGCACTGAGTGCAATGATGCTAAAAGATTTGTGCAAATTTTCACAGTGCCATATACTGTAAGTTACATGCTAGGACCTATGAACTGGTTGTTGAACAAATAGTAATTTAGAAAATCCAGTTTGAGAAAATTATACCTCAAAATGCAATAGATGCTAATATGCAAATCATATTTTTGACTAGTACTATAAAGCTCTTTAATCCCTCTTATGGAGTTGTTTTTATTCTTTTAAAATTTAGTTAAATTGTTTTTTTGTAATGAAATAAATTCTCTCCTGACAGTTTTATATAGCCTGTACTTCACAAAGTATTTATTCACTTTTTGTTTTTGTCTTATTTTGCTTGATTTTCTTATGACTGAGAATTTGGGGTTGTAGTACAGACTTTATGGGTCTCCCTCACTCCCAAGTTTAAGGTAGGTGTTCAAAATGCCAGTTGCTCCTCTATTGGTTGAGCTGACGATCCAATCTCTGGGTGGTTCTTATACTGAACCAAGGGAAACGTGTCCTCCCTTAACCTTGCAACTGTGGGGGCCTAAAGACCTCCAATAAAACTTTCTGTTCACAGACATCAGGGAGTAAAGTGGCTCATCTTTAGTAGAGGGCCTGAAGGTTCAGATCACGTTTCATGTGGTAAATCTTAAAGGAACAGTCTCTTTAGTGTTCTTTATTAATTATTGTGGATTTTGTATTCATGTTTTATATTTTCCATGTACATTACTTTAGACATTATGTGGTCACTACAGCCTACTCCCCTATCGTTATCGAGGCTCTTTTTTTGTTGTGAGCAAAAGTTGTGCAAAAATGGCAGACTTACTGGTCTCCCGCTCCCAGCATTTAGGGACTTGTAGTTTTGCAGTTGATTAGCCACATGTTGCCTTCAGTTGATCCCTGGACCGTGAGTGTCTTAATAATGAATGAATGGGATCCCAGGGGAAAATAAAAAACAATGGCGGGGGGGAACAAGTGCTCAACCCCCAAACAAAAAAAAATTTAAACCTGAAAAGAAAGTAGACCATCTAATATTCTATACGCTGTGTCTCTCCCATTATTATGAAACTACAAGTTTCAGTATGCCCAACATTCTGGGACTTGTCGTTTCACAAAAGCTGAACAGTGACAGGTTGTCCAATTTAGATGCGTATAGTGCTACTTAAGCAAAAAGTATTGTGAGTCAGTTTGTGAACTACAGGTTTTTATTTATTCCTCAGCAGCCTATCATTTCCTACTAACAGCTGCAGCACACTATAATCTAAAGTAAACAACAGGGTTTTCTTATTTTTCTGGCAATCGTTTTACAGCAGTCCTGAAGTGAGAGCTGGTTCCAAGGAACCAGACAGTAAAAATGTGTTTGTGTCAGGAAAAGATATGCGGCCATAGTCAGCCACCACATTTAAGATCTATCTTATATATACAAATCATTGGTCTGTTTGTCTGTCTGGTAATGTATTCGGACACCCCTGCACCAATTGGATGAAACCAATGCGAGGTTAAGGTCCCGGTCGGACCTCCCGTTGGTGTATGCTGAACAGAACTTTGACCCGGGGAGCCTGTTCTGAGCCTGCATTCGGACACCCCTGCACAGATTGGTATGAAACCAACATGAGGTGGTCCAGTTGGATCCTGGCCAGGTTTTAGGGGGGCTTATGGTCCTGATCGGACCTCTCGTTGGTGTACGCTGGACAGAACTTTGACCCGGGGATCCTGTTCTGCCTGGTGATAGTGTTCCTTTTAAATAGATTATCTGGCAACTTGATCAGTGATCACAGTTTGAAATGAAAGTAGATCAATACTTCCTAATTGGTAGATTTTGGGAGGACTGTCTGGATTTTCAGACCTTGGCAGTGTATTAAAAGGTGGTCATGGCTAAGTTAGAATGTTGGCGGATCTGGTAGCCTTTGTCTAGATCAGGGATATTTTTGGATAGATTGTGGCAGGATCATGTTAAACCATTTATGTAATAACTATTATTGAAATGAAAAATAAGCCAGTAAGTATTCATGGTGACATGTCCTCTTTAAAACTTTATGAAATAGGAAATAGCACAAATGATGCATATTATTGCTTATGCCTTTGTCCGGATGCTGCAGTATTTAAAACCAATAATTTCTGTTTGTTTCAAAATGTCCTCCTGTGACTCGGACACCAAAGACAAATTTGTTTTTTGTTATGCAAACTGCTTTTGACAAAAATGCAAATTCTGACAAAGCTTTTCAGAACAGCGGAAGGAATTAAATTAATTTAAAGTGTCATCAAAAAGGATCCTAGGTAAAGTAGTATACAAAACTGTAATAAATTATGCAAATAAGTCAGTATGTTCCAGGTCATCTTGACATTCATTATCTTACTTTATTTATGGTGATTACAGAGTGTGTTATTATAATTTGCTCCATATGTGCAGATTTGCTAATATTTGCTATGTGGGTATTCTGGGTGGAAAATTTGCCCTTGGTGTCAAATACCCTTGCACCAGTTCCAGATGCTTTTAATATTTTTGCATGGCCAGTGTTAATCAGCAGCTTTCTGTGCCTGCAACTGAGGCTTATGTCTTGAAAAGGCATTCTGCCTATGGGTGAATTCTTCCAAACAGATCTAAAAATAGCCAAGCACAGGCTCATTATCTGTTCTGATAAATAAAGCACAGCACAAAACAAACTTAAAGGGGCCCCAGACCCAAAGAACAAGTTAATTCAGTAAAAGTAATCTTCTGTTGACAAAGATATATGTAAATGTTCCCACACTTCTACAGCAGTTAATGTTTTTTCCACAGAGTTTAATGTTGTAATCTACTTCACTGCAAGCTGTTGTTCTCACTTGATAACCACTCTCATTTCGGTGTCCTTTATTAGTGTTTCTGACAGTAAGGCTGGGTACACACTACAGAAAATCTCTCCCGATGAGATATTGTTAACGATTTTACCAACTATTGAAAAAGAAAAGTCGTGATCAGCATGCTGATTCATGTGTACGCTCTAAACACATTTATTTCCAGATCTGTGCTCTTCATATGTCATAACCATCGGCTGAAAAGATTGTGACCCAGCACACTCCATAGAGATCTATGGACACTGCCGGTCGTGAGTACATACACACTGCAGGATTGGAACAACATCGTTCCATCTTTGATTTTTAGTTTGGTTTAACAATCAAATGAAACGATACTATGTGCTTTGGAGCGTACACACTAATGCAATATCGGACCGATCGGTCATTTATCGTGTGATTGGCCCAATAATCAGCTATAAAACCTGTAGTGTGTATCCAGCCAAAGTCTTTTTCTGCAAAGAAGAAGGGCTTCCTCCATCGTCAAAGATTTATTTCACATACTTTTAAATCTGATAAGTGTAACATAGAGAATGACACTTTTACAGTTAGCCCAGCTGAATGACTTTTCACAAAGCACTTACATTCCATCGCTAAAGTGATCCATTGATCCTCATTTGCCGACTATATGGATAGTAATTAAATACATTATATGAAGGTGTCTGCGAGAAACTGAGGCAGACTTAATTTACATGTGATTACCTATGTGTAGAATATTTAATTGCTATCCATATAGTCAGCACATACTGCATTGCATAGAGATCAATTACTTTCTCATCAGCTGCATTTAGTCATACTTGCCAACTCTCCCGGAATGTCCGGGAGACTCCCAAAATTTGGATTGATCTCACGGACTCCCGGGAGAGCTGGCAAGTCTCCCGCATCCCACTACTGTCTTCCCAAAATTACGCGATTCGCGGCCAATCGCGTCATTTTGGCCCCACCCTCTGTGACAAAACGGCATTTGCATCGCGGGGGGCGGGCCAAAATGACGCGATTGGCCGCGCCCCGCCCCCTCCCGCCCTCCAGTCATGCCCATCTCCCGGAAAGAACTTTGCAAAAGTAGGTAAGTATGCATTTAGTGTTGACTTCCTTTTGAAACATGATACAACCAGTTAGAATGTTTGTGTTTCCCATGTACCCTAACATACATGGGCACTAGAATGCATCTGAAATTAGGGCCCTATAAAGATGAATCTGTCTGCACACAGCAGTGAGCAAAGCAATTGCCACATGCATGTTAAATATATTTCCTAAGATCAGAATCCATCTTGGCTTGACTTGTACACTGGAGTACTGGCCAACTTATTTTCAGAGGGAATGTTACATATTTAGAGGGACATGCTTGCCATGTTTTAATGATTGTATCTCCGAGCAACAGAACATGCGTGCAGAAATAGCATAGGTCTTCCTATTATCATTTTCAGGTGGTATACTTGAAGATGGATTCATATCGTTCAGCTCTTTGGAAGAAGAGGATTGTGAAGAAAGACTGCTTGTCACACTGTGTGTCATATATCCTGGTTGTTGGAGTATGAAAATATGATATACATTATGCTAACCAATGTTCAAAATGTGAATGACCCATATAAAATTTTATTGATCAGTTTTTACTATACTGGACATTGGGAATAGCACCTCTGTGGTGAATAATTTTGATAGCATGAAAGTAGTTGGGTTCAGAAATGTTCTACACCAAGATACTGTCCCATCCTTAGTTGGTGCAATACTAGTATACCTAGTCCTACTATGTGGACTCTTAGGGGGGCGCTTAAGTTATAAGCAAATTGACCCGGACGTTCGTTCACCGCATGGAAGTGCGAGAAAAAGCAATTCAACTTAGAAGACTTGCAGTAAGATCGCGTGTTAAAACATACTGCATTCATTTTTGCTCACAACTTTTAGGATTTATCAGTTGAAGCGAGACTTCCATAACATGGAGCCAGAAAGACTGATGGTACGGTGTCTGTTTATTAAAGATAAGATAAGTCGTAAATCCTGTGAAAAGGGGATTTGTGTTGGATTTTTCACCGCAATATCGGCGGTCAGGAGCACCTGAGGTACCTATCAGGGCCAGTGCCCGACTATTAAGGCTCCTCCTGTTTGTTCCCTGGTACCAGAGTATTGGTTTCACCTTTCTCCAGTGCTTGTATCCTGCTCCCATATTTTAGTATCCTTTGGTGTTTGACTCCCGGCTTGTTCCTGACCATTCTCTGTCTAGCGATTTGGCTTCTTCGGATAAGTTGAGGTGTCCGTCTGATAATGACCGTGCAATTAGAGCAATTGCAGTCATCTTCACCCCAGATTTATGACCATGACTGATAATGATTTGAACTATTAACGTTGGAGAAATATTAGCATCATGCTCATTTTGGGGAAACACAAGAGGCAATCCCAGGCCAACTGGCAGATGTTGCAAGTAATATTGTAGTGTATTTGGCAAGAATAACACCCAACAAAGTTCTGCAGTGTACGTTTGATATATGTTTTATACTTGTAATGTTTGGGGCAGTGTATGTCAAAGTAAATATGAACTTATTGTCTTTTATGGTTGCCTTCAGCAGCTCTCTAGTTGTTTATCTCTATGGTCTGTTTGTTAGAGCAGAAGGGCACTGGTGGCTATACTGGACCGTGGTTTAGGTGTTACTACAGATTAGAGATATGCACCGGCGACTTTTGGTGTCTCGTGTTTTGTGTTTTGGATTCGGATTTCCGCGATGTTTTGGGTTCGGATTTGTTTCGCAAAACACCTGCCGAAAGGTTTTGGTTCGGATTTAAGGTTTTGGATTCGGATTTTTTTTTGAAAAAAACATAAAAAGTTCAAAAATCAAGTTTTTGGGCTTATTTTCACTCCTACGCTATTATTAACCTCAATAACATTCAATAACAAGCATTTCCACTAATTTACCGTGTATTCTGAACACCTCACAATATAGTTATTAGTCCAAAACGTTGCAACGAGGTATCTTTCTGGACTGCGTAGTGGAGTGGTCCCCACAATATAATAAGAAAACCATCAACTGGTCTTAATCGCACCAAAAAATGTACCTGGACTGCGTAGAGGAGTGGGTCACCACAATATAAATTAAAAACCCTGAACTTGTATGATTCGCACCAATAATGTACCTGGACTGCGTAGAGGAGTGGGTCACCACAATATAAATTAAAAACCCTGAACTTGTATGATTCGCACCAATAATGTACCTGGACTGCGTAGAGGAGTGGGTCACCACAATATATATAATAAGAAAACCATCAATTGGTATGAATCGCACCGAATAATGTACCTGGACTGCGTAGAGGAGTGGGTCACCACAATATAAATTAAAAACACTGAACTTGTATGATTCGCACCAATAATGTACCTGGACTGCGTAGAGGAGTGGGTCACCACAATATAAATTAAAAACACTGAACTTGTATGATTCGCACCATTAATGTACCTGGACTGCGTAGAGGAGTGGGTCACCACAATATATATAATAAGAAAACCATCAGCTGGTATGAATCGCACTGAATAATGTATCTGGACTGCGTAGAGGAGTGGGTCACCACAATATAAATTAAAAACCCTGAACCTGTATGATTCGCACCAATAATGTACCTGGACTGCGTAGAGGAGTGGGTCACCACAATATATATAATAAGAAAACCATCAACTGGTATGAATCGCACCGAATAATGTACCTGAACTGCGTAGAGGAGTGGGTCACCACAATATAAATTAAAAACCCTGAACTTGTATGATTCGCACCAATAAATGTATCTGGACTGTGTAGAGAAGTGGTCACCACAATATAATTGAAAAAACCCTCCACGGGTCTGAATTCCCAAAAAAAAGGTTCTGGACTGCGTAGTGGGGTGGCCCCGGTACACAATTTTTTACCAGGGCCACAATATTATTAAAAAACCCTACACGGGTCTGAATTCCACCCAAAAAGTTTATGGACTGCGTAGTGTAGTGTTCCCCACAATATTATTTAAAAATTTTGCAGCAACAGTCAACGTTGTTTAATATCTGATACACCTCTATCTGGACTGCATAGTGGAGTGGCCCCGGTACCCAATTTGGTACCGGGGCCACAATACCTCCTCCAACCATGGTACAGACCATTCATCATTGAGATCCCATCAAGTATGTTAAAGACAGACAGGGTCGAAGTGTTATTGGTTGACTTTGTAAACCAAAAAACTGTCCCTGTTGCACATAGTCGTGCAATGAAGACTGACTTTTTCATTTAAAGGCACCATCTTTCAAGTGTAGTGTTTGTAAGTCATATTATACTTTTGGTAAAATTTGTTTAATTTGTTCCTCTTTATGGTAACTACTAATAGAATTAAAGTATTAAATAGAAGCGGCAGTTCCTCTTTATGGGAATTAGTAATAGAATTAAAGTATTAAATAGAATTAAAGTATTAAATAGAGTGGTAGTGTGGTATAGAGTGGTCCCCACAATATAATAATAAAACCCTCAACTGGTCAGAATTCCACCAAACAAGTATCTGGACTGCGTAGTGGGGTGGCCCCGGTACCCAATTTGATACCGGGGCCACAATACCTCCTCCAAGTTCCAAGTGTAGTGTTTATAACATCTTAACACTACACTAATTCTAGCACGTCAAAACCTCTTGTTTTAAATAATGACAGGGCATTTAACTTTTGATTTAATTTATTGAATTTGTTGGCATTTTCTTTTACTTTTTGAACATGGCAAACAACTGTTGAATGGTCACATAATGCCAAAAAAATAGTTGCAAGATGGAATTGTCCTTGGGACCTCCCACCCACCCTTATGTTGTTGAAATAGGACATGCACACTTTAACAAACCAATCATTTCAGCAACAGGGCCTACCAAACAACTGTGGCTGAAATGATTGGTTTGTTTGGGCCCCCACACCAATAAAACAATTCATCTCTCCCTGTACAAACTAAACAGGCTCTACTGAGGAAAGATGTCGTCCTCATCCTCAACCTCTGATTCCTCTCCCCCTACAGTGTGTACTTCCTCCTCCTCACACATTATCAATTCGTCCCCGCTGGACTCCACAACCACAGGTCCCTCTGTACTGTCTGGAGGGCAGTGCTGTACTTCATTGAGGAATTGATTATTCATTTTTATAAACATAATTTTTTCAACGTTGTGAGGAAGCAACCTCCTTCGCCGCTCACTGACCAGGTTCCCCGCTGCACTAAAAACTCTTTCCGAGTACACACTGGAGGGGGGACAACTCAGTTAAAAAATAGAGCCAGTTTGTACAGGGGCTTCCAAACTGCCTTTTGGAGTTCTACCACGTCACTACCTCTAGTTAATTTAGATTGCAAGGCTTGTAAATATAATTACTTTGAAGATAAAAAAAAGCAGGCTGCACCCCCCCCCCCCCCCCCCCCGCCCTACACTTGTAGTTGAATATAAATAAAGCAGCCTGCATAGACTGTAGAACTAGAAATTCAAATATACAAAGAAATGGACAAAGGCAGTTTGGTATCTGTCTGCATCAGATCCCCTCTCCACTAGGAGTAAAACAGAAAACTATTCAGCCGTTATATAATCTAGAATATAAATAGAAATTGAGAAAAGCAATTTGGTATCTGTCTGCATCATAATCATCAACATCCTCCTCAGCTACATCAATATCCTCCTCCCGGAGTACAACATTCACACCTTCATTAGCCAAATCTGTAACTGGACTGTGGGTGATCCTTCCAGCATATGCAGAGGGCGTGCTGCAAATGCTGGATGGAGTCACCTCTTCCCGTACAGTGATGGGAAGGTCAGGGTTCACAACCAACAACACCCTTGGACTCGCCTTGGGGATTTGTGATGTCATCTGTTTAGAAGGCAGAGTTCTTTGCTGTTTTGTTGTTGTTGCTGACAGCATAACTCTCCTAAATTTTTTGTAGGGGGGGGAGGAGGAAGGCTTAGATCCTTGGGTGAAGCTGGACCACTAGTCATGAACACGGGCCAGGGCCTAAGCCGTTCCTTGCCACTACGTGTCGTAAATGGCATATTGCCAACTTTACGTTTCTCCTCAGATGATTTTAAGTTTCTCTTTTTGATATTTTTTGAGAACTTGGGCTTTTTGGATTTTACATGCCCTGTACTAGGAGATTGGGCATCGGGCTTGCCAGACGACGTTGATGGCATTTCATCGTCTATGTCATGACTAGTGGCAGCAGCTTCAGCATTAGGAGGAAGTGGGTCTTGATCTTTCCCTACTTTATCCTCCAAATTTTGGTTTTCCATTATATGTAGCACAAGAGAGCGTACCCCTAAGCCACACACACTCGGCAAAGCCTTTAAAAATTATATGCGGCACAGGAGAGTAGCACTGGACTTATACTGCTGAATCAGTGAACTTTGTAATAGCAGTACCACTGGACTTATACACTGCTGAATCAGTGAACTTTGTAATAGCAGTACCACTGGACTTATACTGCTGAATCAGTGAAGATTGTAATAGCAGTACCACTGGACTTATACACTGCTGAATCAGTGAACTTTGTAATAGCAGTACCACTGGACTTATACACTGCTGAATCAGTGAACTTTGTAATAGCAGTACCACTGGACTTATACTGCTGAATCAGTGAACTTTGTAATAGCAGTACCACTGGACTTATACTGCTGAATCAGTGAACTTTATAATAGCAGTACCACTGGACTTATACACTGCTGACTCAGTGAACTTTGTAATATCAGTACCACTGGACTTATACTGCTGAATCAGTGAACTTTGTAATAGCAGTACCACTGGACTTATACACTGCTGAATCAGTGAACTTTGTAATAGCAGTACCACTGGACTTATACTGCTGAATCAGTGAACTTTGTAATAGCAGTACCACTGGACTTATACACTGCTGAATCAGTGAACTTTGTAATAGCAGTACCACTGGACTTATACTGCTGAATCAGTGAACTTTGTAATAGCAGTACCACTGGACTTATACACTGCTGAATCAGTGAACTTTGTAATAGCAGTACCACTGGACTTATACTGCTGAATCAGTGAACTTTGTAATATATCAGTACCACTGGACTTTTACTGCTGAATCAGTGAACTTTGTAATAGCAGTACCACTGGACTTATACTGCTGAATCAGTGAACTTTGTAATATATCAGTACCACTGGACTTATACTGCTGAATCAGTTAACTTTGTAATATATCAGTACCACTGGACTTATACTGCTGAATCAGTGAACTTTGTAATATATCAGTACCACTGGACTTATACTGCTGAATCAGTGAACTTTGTAATAGCAGTACTACTGGACTTATACTGCTGAATCAGTGAACTTTGTAATATATCAGTACCACTGGACTTTTACTGCTGAATCAGTGAACTTTGTAATAGCAGTACCACTGGACTTATACTGCTGAATCAGTGAACTTTGTAATATATCAGTACCACTGGACTTATACTGCTGAATCAGTGAACTTTGTAATATATCAGTACCACTGGACTTATACTGCTGAATCAGTGAACTTTGTAATATATCAGTACCACTGGACTTATACTGCTGAATCAGTGAACTTTGTAATAGCAGTACTACTGGACTTATACTGCTGAATCAGTGAACTTTGTAATAACAGTACCACTGGACTTATACTGCTGAATCAGTGAACTTGGTAATATAATATTGCAGTACCAATGGGCTTATACTGCAGGATTGGTTTTGCAAATTTTGTTGTAATTAATTTTTTTTTTTATTATTTTTTTGTATTTTTTTTTTATAACTTTTTTTTCTTTTTTAAAACACTTGGGAATAATGGGGAAATAACTATGCCCTTAGAAGCACAGAGCACAGGACACAGCACCACTGGACTGAACAGGACACAGCACAGGACCCAGCAGCACCACTGAACTCAAAATTGACAGAGCACAGCACACAGCACCACTGGACTTTTACTGTTGAATGTGTGAACTTGGTAATATTGCAGTACCAATGGGCTTATACTGCAGGATTGGTTTTGCAAATTTTGTTGTAATTAATTTTTTTTCTAATTATTTTTTTGTATTTTTTTTTATAACTTTTTTTTATTTTTTAAAAATTGTGGGAATAATGGGGAAATAACTATGCCCTTAGAAGCACAGAGCACAGGACACAGCACCACTGGACTGAACAGGACACAGCACAGGACCCAGCAGCACCACTGAGCTCAAAATTGACAGAGCACAGCACACAGCACCACTGGACTGATACTGCAGAACACAGCACAGCACAGCACAACACAGCACAGCACAGCACAGCACAGAACTAAACAGCACAGCACAGAACTAAACAGCACAGCACGAGATCTACCAGGACAGAGGACCACCTAACACACCCTCCCTCTACCCTGTTCAATGCCTGAGTGAAGATGGCGGCGACTAGCGGGGAATTTATAGGATCCGAGTATCGCGAGATCCAACAGCGGGATTATGACTCAGAGCCTCGGTTTCAAGTTTTCATTTGGCGCTAATACCCGGATCTGTCTCGGATCCGACTCGGATCGGAAAGGTTCGGGTGGGCTCGGATTCACAAAATCCGAGTGCGCTCATCTCTACTACAGATTTCCAGTACCTTGGGTAAATATTGCTTTTAAAGAAAGCCATACGACTGCTACAATAGTACGTGTTTTCAATGATGCAAAGCCAAACTATATGTACAACGCATATTTATCTATATTACACTCTTGCAGACAATTATAAAATAAACCGGATGTATCGCAAAAATATGTGTATTATTGTGATTAATAGGAACTTCATTTATTCAATGAATAGCTTTGATTAGAGTAATAGTTCTGTCCTTTTAATTATAAGCATATGTGCTTCATTCTTCTCCTACATTTGATACTTACCTTATTATTCTAGAGATTTATTTCTGTAACTGACCTTATTATGCATTCCTGTACAATGAGAAACCTCCTCAGTAGGTGGGATTATACAGGCTGCTTAATCTGCACAGCCTATGTTGATGTTTGGCTTGTGTGTAGAGCAGACACTAGCAATGTGGAAGGATAATAGACAAATGATGTGAGG
Organism: Mixophyes fleayi; assembly: GCF_038048845.1. Lineage (NCBI taxonomy): Eukaryota > Metazoa > Chordata > Amphibia > Anura > Limnodynastidae > Mixophyes > Mixophyes fleayi. The sequence continues at coordinate 153,472,752 of NC_134407.1, read as the reverse complement.
AGTTCCTTATCTTATGGAAACAAATGCATCACTGTGTCTGCCCATAGGTGACATTGTGCCAACATTAGAAGGCAGTTACATCAGCACTTTATTCCTCAACGTATGGACACAGATGCATAGATAAAGCCTTGAGCTGAACATAGTCAGTGAATTTCTACCTGGAATATGGCAACATGCTGGTGATGTATATGAAGGAGGCAGGCAGTAGCTGAACAGAGGCATGCTCTGCGCCACAGCTCAGTGCTGGAGGGTCTGTTCTAGCACTGCTTGTGGGGAGGGTGTCTAGAAGTACCATCAGATCATATACCACACAGTAGTGTCCCCCATTCATATTATGCCCTACACAGGGGGAGGGCTGGTAAATATTAGCCTGGGGGCAAGACTCCACTCAGCAGCCTATTTTAAAGGGAAAAAAATGCAGGTGGCCCATTGACCCAGCCCAATGTAGCCCACTATGGGACCAGCCCGGGGTGCAGATGCCCCCCTGCCCCTAGCCCTACAGTAGTGCCAATTTTATATTATGCCACACAATAGTTCCCCCAATTCGTATTATGCCACATAGTAGTGCCCCCAAATTCATATTGTGCCACAGAGTAGTGCCCCCAGCTCCTATAATGCCACAAAGTAGTTCCCCCAGATATTATGCCACATAATAGTGCCCCCAAATTCATATTCCACACAGTAGAGCCACACAGTTCCTATTATGCCACACAGTGGTGGCCCCAGTGCCTATTATGCCATACAGTAGAGCCTCCAGTTAATATTATGTACACACATTACCATTAAACGCGTATTAATACAAACATAAATAGGCAGCTGTATTATTCACCTCTGGAGTCAGCACACACAAAAGACATCTCAATTCCACATCGGAACATAGGAAGAGCTGTGCGCGGGCATATACAGCAGCTCCGCTTCGTGAAGCCGCTGCAGCAGGGGAATTTAGCTGTGCATTAGGGTGTGCCTGGGCACACCCGGCACACTCTGTATGCATGTCTATGAGGCTGAAATACAGTTTAGATTTCTGATGGCTTCATTCAGTTGCCTGCCTACCTTGCTTCCATATAAGATTAGCCCCTAGGGGAGGCTTTACTTACTTTCTGTGTCACTAAGGCTCACTGCGCAAATAACATTCAAGGTAATGAATAGCAGGGGAAGCTTGGTGCAAGATTAGTTTTCCTTTATTTGCTCCACCTACACATTCTCTCGCCCTTCTACTTAAATTATTAATATGAGCACTATTAATGAGAGTTTTTATTTTAGTCGTCCATAGTTATGTTTTATGCTAAGTATAATTATTTGGTCTAAGTCAGTATATTGCGTTGAATGTCCCAGCTGTTTCACCTGTTAGGTGTGAGATTTCTTATAAGCAGTCCTTACCTGGGTGTTTTTATTTAATGACAAAACTAATAAACTCCTACATTGGGCAGCTAACACCCTAATAAATTGGAGCATGACTGTTGTGAAACAATGAACCTCTAAGTCGTGTTGCTGTACAGAATAATAAAAGTGACAAGAGATGTTTATTTTCATGTAAGATCACTAGACCTCTTGATCTATGATTACTTACTTTAACTAGAGTGCTTTTAGTTCCCATTACTAATTGTTCTCTCAATGGAGCATATACAATTACTTATAGTGTATAAATGACCCATTACCTAAAGAAAATAAATTCAATGTGAAAGGCTCATCAGCTTTACACATTACAAGTCCTAGTCTTCTAAAATGTTTGATGTGCTCAGCAATTTACACACAAGACACACATTATGGGCCTAATACATTAAGGAACGTACATGCTGATGTGTGCCATATTTGGTGTAAAATCACTCTGTGTTTACCCAGTAATGAAAAATACTCCAGAGAATGCAGCAACTTTCAATTTTCAAATTTATCTTCGAGCACAAAGCACCTTTACAACTGCGATTTCATGGGTGGAACAGGAATGGGAATGGGGGTAAGCATGTAGGCAATGTACAGTAAGGGCGTGTTAGGATTGAGCGCACGCAGCAAAGTCCGATTCAATATTTGGGCATCTCAAAGGTACATGTTTTTCTATTGTATCACGAGTAATAGTGATGACAGTCGTGTTTGCATTCTAGAACATGTGTCTGCATTCAGGAGCAACTGAAAAAATGCATTTTATGCACAGTGGACATTCATAACATCCTCATAAATTATTAATGAAAAAAAATTGTTTTTAATTGTTTTGTCATTAATAACTGTATTAACAGGTGTCATGAGTTTATTTGTATTTTTTCTGTGAGTTATTTTGTAACAATAACATTCACTTTGTGTACCTTAATAAATTAGGCGCTATATGTGGAAAAGCTTCCCGTACCTTAGACCTAGATGCTGTGATGCAGTTGTTATGCAGCAAGGCTGCTGAAAAACCTTCATAGTATTATAATATGGGAGTTTTCCCTTTATGATAAATGTTATAAATTATATTCTCCTACCTACTGCAAAGGTGTTACAATGTTAATTTTAACATTATTTTCATATAAAGATTAGCATGAAAATAAAGCATACCTTAGACTGTGAGATATCATTTCCACATACGCAGTCACAGCAATAACCAATGTGTACATTCATCATCATCATCATTTATTTATATAGCGCCACTAATTCCGCAGCGCTGTACAGAGAACTCATTCACATCAGTCCCTGCCCCAATTGGAGCTTACAGTCTAAATTCCCTAATATAGACACACACTCACACACAGACAGACAGAGAGGGAGAGACTAGGGCCAATTTTGATAGCAGCCAATTAACCTACAAGTATGTTTTTGGTGTTTTCCCTCCAAAAACATTCATGTGTATAATATACAGCTCACACTCAGCTTATAACTGACTGTTTTATACTATGCATCAGTGATCGAAGTGGGAATTTAGAAGTGGCGGTATAAAACATGTAATGGGAATGTAGATGAATGGAATTTGATAGTTTTACAATGAAGGCAGTAGGAACAGTGGCGGTATCATACCACCGTATACACCCCCACTTCCACCACTGCTAAGCAGTGATTTTTCTATAAAAGCTGAGTGACATCATAAAGGCCATTGTTATGTCAGTCACATGATTGCCTTACTCAGATCTCAGCCTGCGTGTATTTCACCACTGAATGTAAGGGTTCACATGCTTCCTTACAGTGACTGCTCTATAGACACGAACCTATACTCAGATCAAGGAGTTTCATACTTTCCCTGTCAATTGTGACCAAAGCGTTTCCAGTGCGCCAAATTGCATATGTAGTTTCAACATTTTTGGACAAACATACATCAACTCTTTTTTTATATCTATATGTATTACGATATCTGTGCTGTCATGCTGGAGGACTGTGTCAAATGAAGCCCTCAAAGGCTTTCTGTTGGTTACAGTTTTATTTAGGATAGAGGCAGAGACTGCAATGACTTCATGGGCTGTCTGGTAGGAGCTATAGTGAAGAAGTCTACTTGTCCTGCTGATGTTTCACCATGAGAAATATTTTCCCCATCATTAACAATATATTAACTGTTGTAGTTTCTCAGGGATAAATGGTGTCCCATCTGCCAAAACAGTACCAAATTCTTGTAGAATATTTGCACAGTGTACTGAAGATGTTCCAGTGACTTCTGATGGCTCAATTTCCTGTTTAAATGGGTTATCCACTTTTGGACAACACCCTCCCTGTACATGGTGCCCTCTCAGGGAAGGTCTCCAATGCTGGATTATTCAACATTATCTGATCCTGCAAAGCATAGGATGGGAAGTAGAGAGCAATAAGGGTGGAGGAATAATCCTCTCCTAGAGATCCAGTCATTGGGACTGGAGGTGTATCATGAATACAGCACCTGACTGGATTACCCACGGGTAATAATAATAATAATAATAATAATAATAATAATAGGTTCCACATTCACTACAACACCTATAGATATGGACAGACTTAAATGATCTGCCCAGGCTTGCTTGTCATACTTAAAGATCCCTGCATTTCCTGTGAAATGCGCTATATAGTGGTGGAGGGTACACAGGGTGACTCTCACCAAAGACAGTGGCGCACGCAGTTTATTGTATACAGCACCGCCGCGGACGCTTTTTTGACAGCGCTGCGACTGCTGTATAGTACAGTGCCCGAAACGGAGCTGCTGCTCTCCCCTAACAACCCTGCGTGCTCCCCTGAAAGCAACACATTGGAGACATGATAAAAGGAGAGGGTGCTGTCCAAATGTAGACAAACCATCCGATTGACAGTGTTGAATATTTTGTCTATATATAACCCACAGCATTTACAACATAATACTGATATATATATATGTGTATAAAATAAGTGCCCTTACTGCAAACCCAGCCAATATCACGTAGAACCAGCAAGTCACAATAAGTACATGTTCCAGGCCATAACCACTAATGAGCAGCTAATCGAAAAAGGATTCAGATAAGTCTCTATAAATAGAAGAGATTAATTCCTAATTAAAATGCCCCTCAATTGCCAGATGTGAGACTGGAAGCGTTTTCTTTCTAAAAATGCTTTGATGAAGAAAACACATTGATTTTCTGTTCCTTGCATAAGCATGTTAAACATGTAATACTTATCAACTGTAAAATGGATCAAATATACATGTTAAAGATGTTATAATATGAAAGATATAAGAATATCATGTGTACCTATGATAGTTCGCTGCGTGGAAGCTATTTGCTTATCTGGTCAGCTATAAAGTGGCTTTATGTAGTGTCATCTTCAAAATGTGTTCACATGGGAAGGCTGCTGTGTGCAGAAAGAAATTGCTTCTCGCATAGAACAAATATCACATGTTACCATATATACACATTGGGCCTGATCTGGAGTTGAACTTAAACATACCCTGTTTGCATATGCACAAAAATGCACCTGTACACTTAAGTTTCCATGGCTGTGTTTTGAGTTACATAAATCTAAGATAAGTACAAAGTGAAATCAAGCATGTTAGAGTAAAGATATGCAAGTGAACCTGGCTTATGGATGCGCAAATGATACACCAGTAACGGATCTAAAAGTAAGATCCATCCCAAAGCCACAGGTATAGGACACATTCACATTATATTATGTGCAAGTTATATTGAACTGAAGCTATGAGCAGTGAAATGAATTATACCAAAATCACATTTTTACATCTGCAAATGGACATGTCTACCTATTACATCTGAAGCTAGTCACACTTCTCGTGATCAAGTCATCATCATCATCATTTATTTATATAGCGCCAACATATTCCGTAGTGCTTTACAATTTGGGACAAACATAGTAAACTAATAAACAAACTGGGTAAAACAGACAAAGTCACATATTTTATATCACCGACAGGCTCCCTTTAAAAATCAAGAAATTTGTTTGACTGGGCTCTTAATTACTGACCTAACTTCTTTGACACTAGTCATGCTCAGATCAACCCAACAGCTGCAGGTCAAGTAAGTTTGGGCTGTAGAAATATTGTCCTGTTCATTGGTAGGTTTAGTCTTTATGTGGGGAAGTGGGAACTGTATGTGTTACATACCAAATGTTCTTTATTTAGTCATTTATTCCTCCTTTTTTTGCAGAGTACAATGTCTATGATGTTAGGGGCAGGACGTAGCGAGACTTTGCTGGCCAGATTCTGCCTATTAAATGAGAGGTGGGGGTTGGATACAGGGTTGTTAGCATATGATAATGATAAATCTTTATTTTTAGACAGGACTGACAAACTTTATGTTGTGAGATTTATTTACAAAGTTGCGTTTCTATTAGGATCATGATACAATCAGATTAATATCATGTGAAAAGTTTTAACTTTTCACAGCATTTATCTTCGATTAGACATTAAACACAGTTTCTTTGAGTCGGTTTGTAAGCACAATGCATCTTTATCTGCAAATAAGCCTGGTCTTGAAACGTGTCTGGTTCCTGTAGATCCAAACCAGAACAGCGCAGTGTAAATATAAGAATACGTATTAGTGACTATAAATAGAGGCGTCAGCAGAACTGCTATTGAAGCTGACCTGCACAATATCCCTAGAAAGAGAGGTCCTCTGGGTAACCTCTGCCAAGTGGTTTCAAGAGGATTCAATAATTTTGCCCTCTAATGTCAGCAACAGCTGCAGAAAATTAAAACCAGAAGTTCTAATTGTATTTATATTATTACACTAATATCTCGTCATCCTAGCGTTAAACTTTGCTACCAGCTTAGGCTCTTCAGATACTGACAAGGCATGCTGGGACTTTTAGTTCCACAGCAGCTTGAGTGCCACTGGTTGACTTTTGTTTACTATACTATAAAAAGCAGCCTCTATTTTATGTATCTGATAAATTACATTTATACACAGTTTTGATAATGGCATTCCTTTAAATAATGACCAGCAGACACAAACACATTATACCAATTCAGAGGCAGAACTAGCGAGCTTTGGGCCTCAGTGCAGGGAGGCAGAGAGGAGAGAACCGTGGCCCTCAACCCTCAGCATCCGCCATGCAGCGGGCCCCATTATCTCCATGGGCCCCGGTAGTTCCGCCACAGTACCAATGGACCACATTGCTGAGTATAACAACTTTCATACTGCATGAGCACAATGACCACCTCCTCTGCTTTTACCTAAGTAATGTCACTTGCTCATAGGGAATTGATAGACTACTTTCGACTAAATCTTGGTTCTGCTCACAAAAAGACTGCCTCCATTGTGTGTAGACTCACTCCACCTTAAGAGATTTCGCTGTTTAAGGGCATACCTCCCAACTGATATAGGCGAGACAGGCCTGACTGTAGGGTTCTGTCCTGCCATCTCATATGACACAGCCTTGTACTGAAAGGGCTGGAAAGTTGGCAGTTAAGTCATGTTCATGATGAATGGGTACCGTGCGCACCTGCCACTCAAATGGCGTCTTAAGTGCTGGACACACCACCAGGGCATGGCCAAGCACTTTGTTGCATGATCACACCCCCTTCTTGTGCTCACGCACATTGTCCCTATTCCCCAATTCAAAAAGTGCATGTTTTTTCACATGGTAAATATTTGAAACTGGATTACAACAAGTCTGTAACAATAATAATCAATGTGTCATTATATAGTCATACCCTCCCAATCGATTTCCAAAATTAGGACAGACCCGCTGTCCCGTTGAGCTCACTATATTCAGTGAGTGCCTTGCGCACCTGGTGTGCACAGTAATGCTGGGGTGTTTTCAGGGGAAAGGGCTTGGGGCTGCCTAGCACTTCAGAAGCATTAGGGATGCCCCTGGGGTATGTGACGTGCCTCGCTGTGTCACTGTCACACCTCCAGCATGACTTGATAACACCCCCATTAAGGTTTGATCATGCTCCCAGTGTGGTTTGATCCCGATTAAATATGACAATAACTTTTTTTTATTTTGAAATGTCATCAGACCTGTCCAACCTCCAGGTGTTGTGAAACTACAAGTCCCAGCATGCCCTTCCAGCTATCAACTGGTTGTCTACTGGCAAAGCATGCTGGGGCTTGTAGTTTCACAACACCTGGAGGGCCACAGGTTGGACAGGTCTGTTTTAGTCCTGTTGTTAATTATCTAGACAGTCTGAATGGTGCCCTATGTATGGTGCATCAGAGCTGTGTTTTTTTTTGTTTTTACTTTTAAACTCCTTACTAAAACTTGTTTTTGTTTTTTACATATAACGTCTGGCCAGGGCTAGTGAGAGATCCTCTGTTTTTCTCCCAAGGGAACTCTCCCAGCTGTCATGTGCTGCTCACTTGCTTCCTCTTGGTATCAGCTGTGGGAAGCAGGTGGATTAACTCTGACTCATTTTACTGCTTCAGATACACATAATAGAGGTTAGCTCAACTTGTTTAAAGGGGCATGAAAATGAATATCCTTCCTGTTTCAATAGAACATTGTAATTGTATCCACCATTCATTGTGTAACATAGACCACTCATCCACATGTGAAACCACATTTGTACATTTAAAATAACAAATATGGATTTGTTTTAGCTGAGCATGGTGGATATTTATTAATGCAAAGCACATGTACTAAATCCCATAACAACCAATCAGACATCAAATTTAATTGTTCAGCTTGCACAGGATCGATCAAAGTTAATTTGTTTACGTGGATTACTGAACATTCACAAATTCGCTAGTATAAAACTTACATGTATTTGTAAACAGAAGGTGTTGGGTTGTGCCCTTGGTTCAAAACACAGTACAGCATGCAGGAATTTATAAAAGCCCCTTTGGTAATTGACCACAGTATCATATTAGGTAACTTTTATAAATAAAGGATCTAAAGAAACAGAAAGTAGCATCTTGTAGTTACTCTTCCTACAGGTACAGTGGATTATTCATCTTTTTATCCAAGAAGAATGTCTGGTGAATCTGTCTCTTGTTTTTTAACGTTAAAGGACGGCTGCTAAGCAGTAAACCAGTGACAACGTTAATAATGAAAGCAGCCCCATCATCTGTACACAGTGGAGGAACCTGTCAATTCAAATGAAATAGCAATACCACTGAGGCCTGTGTCAAAGAAAGTTCAGTCACAAAATGTCTGTCTCCAGTAAATTGTCAGTCAGGAGAAGGGAGTCTGTGTAAATCCCCTCTTTGAAAGTCGGAAATTTCTTTTGTTTTACAGCTGTTTACTTTGGTAATTTGAAACTAATTCCACTCCTACCATAAAATGTAAATATATACAGTTTTAATTGACAAACTTTAGTGAGTCCTTAAGGGCTTGTTCTATACTTGCCTACTGTCCCAGAAATGGCTGGGATAACAGTGCACAAGACCGGATCCCATCCACCTGACTAGGGATTAATTGCAACATTGCGCTGTAGGGGCCAAGCCATGATAATGTGATAAAATGGACACACAGGTTCATTTTTGTCAGAAGCCAATTAACCGTCCAATATATTTTTGGACTATGGGAGGAAACCCATGTAAACATAGGGAGAACTTACAAACTCCACATAGAAAGGCCCTGATTGTAATCAAAACCGTGACCCCAGTGCTGTGAGGCCCTTTGTATATTGCTCAAACATAAACCCAAGTAATGTAGTTGGAGTACTTTATTCAGACACTAAAACACTGCCACAATGAAGCTTCCAAACTGATTTTAGGAACACACACACCCAGCTGGGTAATTTAGGAAGAAAACAATTAACCTATTCACTGCCACACATGTGGTCAAAGTGGAGGAGCTCTGGCTGTTTACCTGGCTTTACTGACACACACTCCTATTACGTGACCGCTTTTACCAACATGTTCAATAGCTATCCAATCATATTATTGTCAGGCTCATTTTGGGACCCACACACTGAGATTTCAGAACAATTGGTTGCATTGATATCTCATAACATTGTGTGTGGCCAGAATTAGCTTCAAACACTAATCTACATGACATACTAGAAACACATCACAATCATTCCTAGAGGAGTGGCTCTGCCTGTCCATACGCTGTTGCACTGAACAATACTTGCAGTAAGTGCTGTCTAATATATTAGTCAGCAGACCAGCCTAGATAGGCTTTATATTGCACAGTCCCCATGTGACTGTAAAAGGATTCATATAATACCCAAATCACAGTAAAAAGCCCACAAGTTTCCTGGAAATGTGGCTACAAACTGAGGTAACAATACAAAGCTAATTGTAAACGGAGAAGAAATCTTTTGTGCGGACTGCACGGAGGAGGCTGAGTAAGTGGATGGGTGACATCACTAAGTCTAGTATTGGATTACAGCAGACACAGGAAACACCCACTGCAGCCCAGTATCCAGCATTGTGAGGCTGACAGCCTGGAACGCCGGAACACTGGCCTGTGTCTTACTGATCCATCCAAGTTCACGCCTGGACTCTGCACTGGGGAGATCCAGTTCTCTGTAAGTACAAAGATAATACAGTATTGGTCCTATAGCCCATGTGCCGCTCTCCAGATGTGTCCTCATTACTATTTAATGCTATAGTCCGTGTACTTGTTATGATGCATTGTATGCCTCCCGGGATCTGAGGAGTTAATAACAGTCTCTGTAGAGTACACCAGTATGCTTTGGATATTCCTTTAGACCATTTAATGCAGACTTGGGCAACCTGTGGCTCGTCAGCTATTAGTCCCAGCAGAGATTGCTGGCACTAGTAGTTCCACAACAGCTGTGTAGAGCCACATGTTGCTTTAGAAGATTGTTACTATGACATAACATTACAGCATCTGCCTATATTAGATTACTCCTAGGCAAAAGAAATAAGAAAACTAATTGTAAAATATTCTGCTATCCAGGTTTACTACAGGATTAGTACTTGACACGGCCGCTTATTTATAACTCCGGAGGTGCCTGTTGTTGTAAAGTGGCCATTTTTATCCAGTGAATACACATGATATCAGTCAGGGGCTTTTCTGTCCTTTAGGAGTTAATTCCAGAATTCTCATCTGAATTTCATTGCTTTGCTCTGTTGCCTGCTGGAAGCCACATGGTGTTTTGGTGTGTGATTTGTAAAGTTACTAACCAGGGCTTCCATATGTACCTAGTGTACTGAGGGCTGTGTTTACCATGTTGGAAAACTAAACACATGCTAGGGGGCAACATTAAATATGGTTACTTTACTTTTTTTTTCTTTAAATATATATATTTTTTAAATTAACAAATCCCCTAATTTACCCTAAGAGTAATGGAATAGGGGGAGGCAAAAGCATGTAGGGCCCTCAGTCAATAATGTGCTGTATTTTGTATTGTATGCACACTGCACGAGGCATCTCTAACTCTAAATAAGGCCACGATGCTGTAGCACTACAGTACATCTTGATAGGGAAATAACTAAGGCTTGGGGGCTCAGAGCAAAATGTTTTATAGGACTTGTGTCAACTGTATAGTTTTACGCATTATAATAGTTTGCCATCACAGGATCATATATATATATATATGCATATATGCTGGAATAGTACATGGTGAGACAACAAATGGAAAACACCACAGCTCTGACTATTTTTACATGATTACCTGGCCTCCTGTGGGCAGAAGGATTCATAGCATCCAAAAGTATCCCTAGTTTCCTTGGTGATTGTTTGAAAGTTCTATAGAGAGATGTTTCTGTGCAATATGCAAAACTTTGCATCACCATTTTACTATATGAAGACATACTTTGTGGTGAATTTTCCATACCTGTCTGTGTATATTTTAGAAATCCACAATATCTTTTGATGCGATTGAAAAGATTTCCGATGAACTGTATTCAATTTGATTCTTTGGTGGAAAAAAATGGTCTTGATCCTATCTGAAAGTTGTTAAAAGTTGATGACTTCCCTTCTTAAGCATAAGTGGACTAGTTCACTTTCATTTTTATCTATTTCTGGTAGACTCCAGTATGTGATTTTTGAAGCCCAGGTTTATTTGGCTCTATGCACGGGCTGCTAAGATTGATTCTTGGGTCACTTTTCACACCACAAAGCTTTTATTATTTTGATATAATTGTTAACAACTGGTGTCACAGCATGCAGGCCTAGCTTGTTGGCGTACTATTTGCTGGTGATGCTCAAACCAATCTGATTACTAAAACGTTTTATCAAAATAATTCTATATGCAGAGAAAAAAACAAAATAAAGAATTACGTATATTCCAGTAAAAATAATTGTATTCATTTGTATGAATATGTGAGGCGTTCTGCGCTCACAGAAAAAATAAAACATCAAGGATGACTCTATCCAAATGCTACAGCCATATAATTAACTTTGTCGACAGCTCTTCAGTGGATGCAATTTATTTTTAAGTTTTTGCTTTCTGTTGAATAAGTGAATATGATCTGCAAAACTACTGTCAAACATTACAACTCAGTGCCAGCACCATAGGTACAGCAATGATTGTCTGCTTTTAGATTTACGTATGACCTCCTCTAAGCTGGTCTGTGAGTCAAGTAGTGTGATTGTATGCACTAGATATAGATATAGGGTAACACCTATTGACTGTGTAGCAGTGACTATGCACATACAATATTTGTCTTTCTTTGTTTGTTGGTGTTTCCAATCACTCACTAAAATGCTCTCTTGATGCATTTTTGTTCTTAATGTAAAATTTCAAGTCACACGTAGTAAAGATTTTCTTTGCCATCAGAATAAAATGTATGTTTTGTAATATTTAAGAGAGTTTCCAGGTAAAAGTCTTGTGCTTTGTAATAATTCTATTTTCAAACTTTCCATGACTACTAGTTTACAGGTGCTAGTGTGGGTTATGGCACCCTTGTGGTTCTACTGGTAGGGGGAGGTTTTGTTATTTGAGAAATTCGACACTTGGGCAAAGTTGCCCTTTAGTTATAATAATTGAATCTGCCCATGCATATACATTGATGAGAGGCATTCAGGATTTTCTTGAAATTTATGGAAAGATTCCACCTCAGAATTTTTTGGGCCATTTTCCTGTCACCCCTCCGCTGTGCTGATGTGGTCCATGATGATATTAAGACCCTCCACAGAGGGTTATTTGTGAGTAGGCTACATTATGAGCCCTATGTCAGTGCTGCCTCCTGTTCTCCTTATTGTGGTGCTTCAGGCACCCTGGCAGTTTTCCCAGAACAACTTGGTGATGGACCTTTGAACGTCATTCTATTGCTTCAAACATGAGTCAGGGTTCAACATAGGGCCCTGTTTACAGGCCTACTCGCAGAGTGAGCTCTCTGTTGTAGGGATCTGATGCCATTATGGGGCCAGTAGGGCAATGAAAGGGGTCCCAAGGGCTGTACACCCATAATTGAAGGAAAACGTTTCATGTGCAAAAGCTTGTATCTCATAACATATACCATACAGACAGCCTGTAACAGCAGATGTTACCCATCAGTTTTAATTCCATAATAACACTTAATCTCTAGATCAAACATAGTTTTAGGATATAACCACACAAATATCCAGGAAACGTCCTTCTGAACCTCGATGTGTCATAAGCTGCGTAATGAAACTTCTATGCTATATTCAGGTTCACTTGGAGACTGGTCCGTAATACACATTATGGTGACAAGTGGCATTACTCAGGACAATGACAAACCTCAAATTAGCAGTTAAAGTAATAAAGATGTGTTTAATTGTGTTATAGCAGTTATAGTGTCACCACTATGGGCTTTTTTGAATAGATAATTTGCACATTTTTTTATTTATTTTTTAAACTTTTTATTTGTAACAGGAGATAGATATAGAACACAACAGTACATGTCAGTGACAAAAGTCAAGTACCAAGAATACAAAACATAAAGACTCGGGTAGAAGAGAAAAAGAACAAACAAAAAAAACAAACAAACAAAAAAATATATAATTTTCACATCCTGGTACGTTCCAGGTGTAAGCTGGGAATTAAAGGCCTACGGGGTGATTATAGAAGTAAGGAATTTCCCATTTCCAGATATAGATCATGTAATGTTGTAGATATAAAAGGAATAGAGCAAGCTGCCGAGATTTTTTTTTGTTTGTTGGGGGGTAAGAAGAGAAAGGGACTGGGGGGAAGGGGGAGGGACAATCATAATTTGCACATTTTAATCATCATACAAACACAAATGATATGATTTGTTGCCGACAGTGACTAACTACATTAGGTCTCCACAGTTCTTAGCATTTCAGTACAATTTCCACAGGCTTTTCATCTATCAGATGCATCTAAAGCCGTGTTGGCTAACCTGTGACACTCCAGGTGTTTATGAAACTACAAGTCCCAGCATACCCTTCCAGCAATAAGCTGCTATATATTGGCAAAACATGCTGGGACTTGTAGTTTCACAACACCTGGGGGTATATTTACTAAACTCCGGGTTTGAAAAAGTGGAGATGTTGCCTACGGCAACCAATCACATGCTAGCTGTCATTTTGTAGAATGCACTAAATAAATGACAGCTAACATCTGATTGGTTGCTATAGGCAACATCTCCACTTTTTCAAACCTGCAGTTTAGTAAATCTAGCCGCTGGTGTGTCACAGGTTAGCCAACACTGATCTAAGTGTTCTACACTGTGTTAATGTTCTCAACTATATATAATAGGTTGCACAATAATGCCCAACAAAATAATTTTATTATATACAATACTCCGCAAGATGTAGCTTCCCCCAGTGATATTGCACCAATATGTAATACACCAGTGATAATTCAGCAAGGTGTAATAGTAGTAGTATAACAATGTTGATCATGTGTAATGTCCCTTTCTCACCACGGAAGCCACGAAAACCCTTGTTCACTCGCTTATCTCTCGCCTTGACTACTGTAACCTTCTCTTTGGCCTACCTGATTCTCGCCTTGACCCTCTTAAGTCTATCCTCAATGCTGCTGCCCGCCTTATTTTTCTCTCCCACCGCTCTATCTCTGCGGTCTCCCTCCAACAGTCACTACATTGGCTCCCCATACCCTACAGAATTAAATTTAAACTCCTCACCCTCACCTTTAAAGCTCTTAGTCAATCTTTCCCTCCCTACATCTCCAATCTCATCTCTACCTACACTCGTACCCGCCCCCTCTGCTCTGCCTTTGACCACTGCTTCACTGATCACCTCCTCTCACTCTCGTCTTCAGGACTTTGCCCGGGCTGCTCCCCTGCTGTGGAACAATCTTCCGCGTTCCATCAGGTTAGCATCTACTCTCAAAGGTTTCAAGCGTGCCCTTAAGACTCATTTCTTTATTCAAGTCTATCAGTCCTCCTCATAACTTTCTTGTCCTGGCTCTCTTCCCTAGTTAGTACCACCCTTTATGCGTCTCCCCCTTCCCTTTAGGTTGTTAGCTCTCATGAGCAGGGCCCTCTTTCCTTGTGTGCTCCTTCTACTGTTCCTTCACCCTCTGTACCTCTTGGCCTGCTTCGCTAGCCCTGTTTTCCCAGTTTTATTAATCTTCGGCCTTCTTGCTGATTTCTACTATCCCTTTCACTATCTGTCAGATATAATCTGATTTGCTTTACCCTGTCACCTGTGTTTGTATATATTTGTGTATCATGTTGTGTCTTGGTTCTGTTTTCTGTATATGTAATGTACGGCGCTGCGGACCCTTTGTGGCGCCTTATAAGTCAAAGATAATAATAATAACAATAATAATAATATGCCACTAATATTACACCAAAAAGATAAAGCATGCCAGTGTGAATCCACATCAGGATGTAATATGCTAGTAGTGATGCCAGTAGAATGTAATATTGGAACTCAAATGATGCCCAGCGAGATATAACATTGTTATTGCCTGTTATGACTTAATTTGCTAGTGTTAATGTAAGGTAAGATGTGACATGCAGTAATAATACTCAGTAATATCCCAATGAGCGTGCCCAGTAGGATGTAATATACCACTAATAATACCCATTAGGATGTAATATGCCAGTAATAATATCCAGTATAGGGTAATATGGCATTGTTAATGCCCAGCAGAGAATATATGATGTCTGCAATAATGCCAGTACATAGTAGAAAGCTAGTCATAATGTCCAATATTATATGTCAGGGTTAATGCCCAGTAGAGAGTTGTATGTCACTGTTGATGCCCAGTAGCGTCATTACCTGTGGCACTTACTGTAGGCAGCAGTGGATGATTCTCATTGACATGTCTGGACACAGGGTTCAGTGTCCCTCCTCATGTAGCATTGTGGTGCCCTTTGCTAGCTTCTAGTGTGCCCCTGTGGTCGCGTGCTTCTAATGGCTTGCCAGATTCAGCAACTATTGCTATGCTTGTAGATGAGCTGCAGCCAGGACCTGGCCACTCTAACTGGCTGTTACTTGGGATGGGTCCCCTCGTGATGGGAAGAGCAGCCTAGGTGCAAATATTCCCTGCCTGCTTGTCACACTGCCGCTGTACATATGTTATTTATCTGTTATTTACAGAGTACCTGTTGCTTACAGACAGTGGAGGCAGCCTTGTGGTGGGCTGAACCAATGGTCAACTCATCAATTCACTAGAAATTAATGACATCAGAGTGAATTTTGGTTGAGCCCACAAAATGGCTGCCCCCTTTGTGTGATGTTGATGTGTCCAATTCTTTACATACTAGAATTCTCGATCAGGATAAAATGTGTTATATTTCCATGTACAACTGGACTGCTGGGAAGTCCTGTTGTAACAATATCCTGCCTAAATATTGACGTTTAGAGTCTTCAAGCAAGTGTATTTGGCGGTCTAGAGCATACTTGTCGACTAGCTCTCTGGTAGATGCAGATGAGAGGTCTATAAAGTCCTGTAGGTGGGTCAGATCGATGAAACTTGCCTGATCACACTTCAGTGGGTGGGTTTATGTTTTAAAGACTACCTCATCACCTAATGGAGGCAGCCATTTTATGGGTTGAACCAATGTCCCAGAGTGTGCCTATCAATTCACTAGGAACTGGTGACTCATGAGTATTTGGACATGAAGTGCCTCGGTGAAGTCACTGGCTGCTAGTTAAATAACAGGCTGCATTATCATGAATATAAGATTTACCCACAAAATGACTGTCTTTCCTGAGTATAGAAAACAGTTGATTCTAACAGAATGATGTACCCAATATTGAATTGTTACATTGCACAATTTCAGGTCCAATAAAAATAAAAAAATAGCCTTGGTTATTTTGGTCCAGTGCTCGCTGGCCAGTAAACAAGAACCATATCTTTTTTCACTGGCGCCAGGGGGAATTTTATTCCCATTCAGATAAAGCTAAGAATTCAATCTGCTTATCTACTATTACAAGTGGCTAAGCTATTCCAAAACAAGAACATGTGTTTTTCAAGCGGCAATGACAACTGTGACCGTCATTACTTTATAAACAATGCAATTAACTATCACTTTTATATATACACAGTGGAAACTGCTATTTTTTGGGCTAAACCTGTCTTTATGAGAATTCACATTGTGCCTTATGCCTCAGTGATGTAACTTGTTCTCAATATATTGTTAGGCTGAATATTGGTTCATGCTAAAGAATGGCTGCCTCCACTATGTGTAGGAGAAAAATCCTCTTCAGTACAGTACTTGCCAAACTAAAGGAACACAAAGCACTGCTTATTAATGCAAGTCACAGTCGCAGTAATGACGGGTTAAACATTTTTCTTTCTATTTAGATAGTTTACCAAAAAGAGGCATAAAGTGAAACAGGTGGAATACAGGAGACAAGTCTGTTGTGTAAGGTGACGAGTTCACGTTAAGCAAACAACCAAACACGTCCACTGGACCATTTATTACATGTCTCCTCACCATCTTCCTTGTTGCCTATGAACTAGCTGGAAGCTGGAAATGACTGAAAGAGGAACTGCTCTATTTAGTTTAGAACAGACTGAACTGCACTGATTTATGATGACAGATGTTTTTAGGTTACATTCCTGACATTAGCTTCCCTGTCTATATGCCCCTCTGAACAATATCATAATGGCACTCATAATAATTGACACAACACTTAGCAGTGGAGAAAATATGGCCATAACCTTTTGATTTAGTTTTTTCCTTCCTAATGTTAAGGGAATGGGCACACCAGATGACCAAGTGCCTTATAGGGCCATTGGAATCCGTGCCCAGAATTAAAACAAAGTTTCCCGTATGTTGTGTCCATTCAACTGACCACCTGACTCTCTGTGCTGGTGACAAACCATTGCGTGGAGTCTCCTCCCCCCCAAACTTCACAGTACAGTCCTTCCTTTTCCAGGCTGTGACATTCAACTTGAATATCTCCATTTTTTATTTATTTCTCTTTTCATGTTATTTGCTTTTTTATATAACTCCTTGAATATCTTATTTAGCATTTTTTGAGTTCTGAAAAAAATATAACATAACATGACACAATAGAAATATTGACACACATGTAATAAACATTAAAAATTCTAAACCTCATGATGGGGTTTACCTTCTGTGTTCTACTGGAAAGAGGGGTGGTGAGCGCGCCATCGGATTATGTATGCCCTGTGGACCCAGACATGATTCTGCTAACCCCCTCTCTTCTTCCTTTACCCACCTTTGCCAAGCTAATAAAACCCAAATGTACTGCATGCTCCCCCTACAGGGAAAATTTTGTTGTTCCTCCTCCTGAAACAACAAGACCTCTCCAGCTCTCTTCTGTAGTCGTAACCTACTGGCTGATTCCTGTTGGGTGCTTTATGTGTTAAAAGGCAGAAACAGTTTGTGTGTTTGTTTGTTTTCAACAGGCAATTTCAGGCAGAAGTCCTATTCCAGTAAATTGTAGAACCACACATTTTAATATGCAATTTTTTTAAGTGGAGTTACCCTTTAAAGAAAAACATTCATGATCAATATTTATAATTCCAAATAGATAACCAGGCCTAAATTGTTCAAGGCAATTGAAATTCAATCTTGCCAAAGGGCTTGGCTCAGAATTATTAGCTGCCTGGAAAGGGGTTAATCTGACACCATCTGTTTAGACATTGAGCAACTGTTCTAGCTAAACATCATGGGAGGTTACAATTTATCAGATTGCTGTCACCAGCAGATGTTTCCACCACAAACATAATTGTTGTAGCACTTTTGGCATTTACCCATCATGACAGCTTTTAGATAAATCTCATGCCACTTCTTTTAGGAAATATGCACAAGCGTAGCTAAGCTCTGTTCACAGTGACGGTGGCACATCAGATATTCTCAGCCACATACTATAAATATATATGTCAGTAGTATACGAGCAACAAATATGCATGATATCCCCAGTAATAAACCAGCTGCAGATATTCCCAAAAATAAGGCTCTGATGGCCATGGGTATGCGGGCACTTGTAGTTCTACAAGCACCAGCACACCCAAGCAGATAATGACTGTCAAGGTAATTAATCTCAAGGTTGCATCCCAAATTTTATGCGTATGTTCAGTAAAATTGCGCTCAACTCTAAATGAGAGCTTTTTACACTTGGTTGATGCCATGGGTAAACTATCATGCAAGTTTTTATAAGGTGTTAGTTGAGAGACAATATAGCATTATATAGAGAACTTCTTTAGTGCCTCTTTTTACTTTTTACTCTCCTATTTTTATTTATTTATTTGGCTGCAGCTTCCCTTTTCTTTATCCCGTGTGTCTTTAGGCCAACTTTCTTGTTTTATGTCTATGTTAAAGTAAACTGAAATAAAAGCTCTCGGACCTAACTAGAATGACTGGAAAAAGAGACATTGCTAAATACTGAACTGTATGCTATAGATAGATGTTTGTCTAACAATAAACAAACATGTATTATTAAACAAAAATGTCCAACCAATAAATATTATCCCTGTTGTCTTTAGATCTCATTAGGGTCTCCCATGACCTGGCTTATTAAAATTATTCTATATACTATACAGACTGGATCATATGTTCACTATGATTGTGTCTATTCCTGGACTACACACTGCTATACACAGCTGATGTGGGCTAAACCAATATTAGGGTATGGACACCCTGCCATTTGCCATTTAATTTCTTTATACATGCATTTAATATGCATTTAGTTGTGTTTACAAATGCGTTTAATCATACTTGCCTACTTTCGCGAACTTCTTTCCCAGGAGAGGGGCGTGACTGGAGGGAGGAAGGGGCGGGGTGTGGCCAATCGTGTCATTTTGGCCCAGCGACGGAAATGCCGTTTTGTCACAGGGACGTGGCCAAAATGACCCGATTCACCGCGAATAGCGTCATTTTGGGAAGGCAGTAGTGGGATGCGGGAGACTTGCCAGCTCTCCTGGGAGTCCGTGAGACCGATGGGAGAGTTGGTAAGTGTGCGTTTAATTTAAAAAATAAATTTAAAACATGCATCTGTGAGAAAACCGTTATCTTGTTTATGCTAAACGCATTTGGGTGGGTTTTAACCGCATCTCATTGTGTATAGAATGCGCTGAAAATTTGAGATGAGTTTTCTACTGAGCTGATGCCTACAAGACGCACTTGAGCTTTCAAATTAATGCACAGAAGTGCAACATGAGACACATGCACATAAAAATATATAGTTTCATTTGGCACAATGAATTTTATTTTCGCATCCATTTACATTCGCTTAAAAACACATGTTAAACACATAATTTAATCCAGTAGGTACATAGCCTTCATAAAATTGCAGTTTATCAAACTCCCTAGGAATCTGTCTATAAATTCATAAGGAGCCAGTGACATATTGATGTATAGACTGCCTCAGTGATGTTGCTAGTTCTCAGCAATCAGATGCACTGTATTCTCAAGAAATGTTGATTCGGCAAACAAAATGGCTGGCTTCACCATAAGAAGCAGGTTACACCCTTTGTCAGACTACCATACATAGTAACGGCTTTATACTGGAGATCAGAGCTAATTATTCTTTTTAGAATTCATACAATAGTGCTCTGTTCCTGAACAATTCCATATATAGGTTGTTTAATTGTGACAGATGTTCTGCAGTTTCATTACTGCTAAACACATAGCCCACACCGTCCCGCTTTTATATCTAACCTCCATTCATCATTTCAAGTTTTTATTATTTCAGTCCGGAAAAGTCTTTTTTTATATATATATAAATGTCGCACTTTTTCACTGATTAATTAAATAAGATTTGTCATTGATGTAGGTGTCTTACATCTAGATGACTATTGTTTACTATAGATGACTGTAATAGATGTAATAAATGTTGGTTCAGCTGAAATCATTTAAAATGAGTCAACTCGCGATAATTGAAATACCCAAATGTTATTGAGCAGGATAAGATGTGAAGTTATATGATGCATAGTATTTACAAGGCTGTTTGTAAAGGAAATGCCCATTCCAGTAGCTTTATATGAAATATAGTTTTAGGGCTTGGTCAGACCTGAAACAATTGGGAAGAATTTATTCAGTTGCTGTACAGTTTAAAAAATGAAAGCAAATATCTGATATGTTGTTATAAACAACATCATTTTTCTACCACAGTTAGTTTTGTACCAGTTCCAAAATGTCCCTTATTATATGTTGTTGCTGTATGCAAAGATACCAAAGAAAGTTGCAGAGACCAATAAGAACCTGTTATGGCTGATTATATAAACAAATTTCCAACCTCTCATGAGCCCAACATGATACATATGGTTTGGGACCACGTTACATGATCTCTCTGTGACTGGATCTTTTGAAAGATGGGCTATGGTTACTGCAAGGATGGATATGAGATGTGAAGAAGGGTGAAAGACAGCTGAAGTGCTGTGCTGTTAAATTTCCACCATTGGATACTAATTAGTCACTGGCAGCAGCCCTTACATGATATCTGTTGATGGGGGATACTAATTGTCAATACTACTGGTGTTTGGCATATTACTGACTTTACTACTAATACTACTGCTGAGTATGATGCTGGGCACCATACTACCAACATTACTGTCTCCACCTCCTCCATTGCCCTGCACAACTTGGATCAGTTGTCTCTCCCCACCCTTTCATTACCTACCCCACCTAATCCACATTTGCCCACATCTCTAACATCACTCCATTATGCACCTACTCAACCTACTCAATTTACTTTCTTTCTCCTACTCACTTTTACCACACTTCTCTCCAAATTCCTCTTTACCTTTACCTCATGTTCCTCCCCTGCACCAAAATACACATGCGCATAGTAGCGGCTAAATACTTTTGACCTGAATCTCTTTTCATTTTCACTAAAACAACTACTCTATCCTATGACTACCCTGTCTTGTCCTGATCAGGCTTCCTCTTTCTACAACAAAACACTCAATTCATCCCTAGACAGTGCTGCTTCAGGAACCACGATTAGTCTCTGATGATCCAAACTTCAACCATTACACACCAAACAGACCAGCTACTGCACTGCTAAGCCACTGGAGGCAATTATACTCCTATACCAATTTCCTCCACTATAAATTCATCCTTTCATCTTAAAACACTGCCCTATCACTAGACAACAAACCATACTTCAGTTCTCCAATGTCCACCCCGTCTTGTACACCCCCCACTCCCGTCACCTGTTTGCCACCTTTATCTCCCTTCTCTGTCCACTTTATCTCCCTTCTCTGTCCACTCTGTCCACAACAAGGAGCCCCTCCCCCTTCCTCCTCACAGACCATGATTTTGCCATCTTTTTCAAAGACAAAACCGGACCCATTCAGCAAGACTGAACTACTTCTCTGCGCCGCTGGCTCTTCGTATCTTCCAGAATCCGACTAAAATTACTTGCCCTTACCTACAAATCCCTCAACAACACCACCCCTTCATACATCTCAAATCTTATCTCAAAGTACTCTCTCAGATCTACCTTTGACCAGCTCCTTGCCTATTCTCTGGTAACCACCTCTCACTCCCTCCTACAAGACTTGTTCTGTGCCGCTACCTACTTATGGGATTCCATATCTGCCTGATCAGAATCTGCCACAGCCTACACATTTTTAAATGCTGTCTGAAAACCCATCTATTTATTAGCGCATTAGATCCCAGAGGACAGGTCATGTGACAAGGGGGTAAAGGGGGACGTTGTGATGTCGCTTCATTAAGCCCCCCCCTACTATTCAATGTTGTACATTTTTGCATTATATAGTAGCGGCTATATGGTGCCCCCCTCCACGGGGATCCGGGAGATTGCCTTATCTCCCGGGAGGACTCCCCAAAATTCGGCAGCTTCCTGGAAATTCCGGGAGAGTAGGCAAGTATGTTTAAGCTGTGCCCCCTGCCTATGTAAGCTCTCATTAGCAGGGCCCTACCTGCCCTTTATTTTCATGTCTACTTTTATTTTGTCTACTGTGTATGTCCAGTTTCCCAACTCTCTGGTGCAGAGCACTATGATAATAATAATACTGGTGGCATATTAATGGGCATTTTAGTTACTATGGCCATCTTACAACTTCTGCAGAACTTGGCACGATATTACCAGCATTACTGCTATAGTTTGTATATTAGTGGACATTACTGCTACTGCTGGAATGTTTCTAGGCAATACTACTACAGCTGGTATGTTCCCAGACATTACTATTTGTATAGTATATATAGTATTACCACTACTGTTTGTGGCATATTAAGGTATATGTGGACATTATGAGGCTATATGGCATAATAGTACAATGTGGCACGGCATGAAAAACACTGGACAATCAGATTTAAAGTACACAGTACTGTGTCAGTTATGGTAAAATGACTCAGATACATTTTTGTAGTACTGGAAATAATCAGATTTGCTATAGCGTGCATGCTATGTATTAGGTATGTGCTGTAATAAGTATATTCTTTGTCGCCATACTTTGCATGTCATTTGTATATATATATATTTTCAATGTGTGTTGCATTGTATTACACATTGTACATTTAGTATAAACCCTTTCCCTGTAAATCCATGCTACTTTTGCAGTGCAAATCAATTTGGCAGGTCTCAGTCAGTGCCTTGTATTCAGCTAACAAATAGTTTTATGTATGTTTACTTTTTCAGATATGTTTTTGAATGTTACAAGGCCCCATTCATTTTAGGGTACATATATTTTAAGTTTAAAGGACCAGTAAACCTAACTGAAATTCTTTTTAAATAAATGTCTTTATAAAATATCTCCCTACCCCATACTCCCATGAAGATGTTTCTCCATTCACAGCCATCCCTATGTTCAGATGATCAGCTAGATGTGCGAGCTAGGGATCCCACAGCTGACACTGCCCTCCCCTCATCTGATATACCAAGCACAGGAGGGGGAAGGCAACGACAGTTCAGGCCTCCTGTCATGGAGTATGCGGAGATATAACAACGTATGCATGCTTTACTGGTCATCTGAAAGTGGGACTCCTGGGAACAGATATTCTATGTTTCCCTGGCAGGGCTTTTAACGAAGACTCTGCGCAGGAAGGGGGTATTTAAGTAAAAATGTGTTCAATCTAGGTTTACTAATGCTTTTTATTGAGCTTCCACATAATTGTAGATGAAGGCACATTTTGTGCATATTACATGTATTGCAGAACTGCACAGATCTTGGTCAAATGTCTTATTTGTTCATATACTACACCAAATATATGTGTCCGTAATTAAAGCCATCACTGTGTTCTTGTTACACTCTTTAAAGAAAACGTCCAGAACTCCTGACCTCTAGAAGCCGTATGCTTTATCTGGGAATATCTAAACAATTTAGAGTCCAAAATGGAGTTGCAATAACTTCTAAATCCAATGGATATAAAGCCTTTCCCTAGTACCAAAAGGAAAGAAGAAAGATGGCTATCCCTTTGCTGTGTACCCCAGGATAAATTGATTGTTAAAACACATTTTATTCTAATTAATTTTAGTTCTGATAAATAATGTTATTAAAAAAAAACAAAAAACAGGCAAAATATTTAAAATATAGAGAAGTGAAATGGAAAAAGGTTTGTGAATTATAACCTAAAATATCGGTATTGTATTTATTATATGCATAATAATTTTATCAAGATCAATAAGAGACTAATGGGAATTTTAGGTGTATAATGAAGCTTAATATGAATTGAGAGTTACCCGACCATGTTTTAATGCATAAACTTTTTGTCTAGAGTAACTGGGGCTTGTCCCTGCGCTTGAAGATGACGACACACACTCTAGTAGTGGTCATCTTCCAGCTGAACCAATATGCCTGATATTGACTCGAATTCTATTAGACCGGCATCAGAGTATTTGTAGGGCCACACATGCTGAGTATTGGGCTACTTACCCCATACTGCACTTCGTCTGGGTAACATTAGCCCCTTAAAGATATGTCCTCCCAAACTAACACAAACATAAATGACTAGTCTAAATATTTTGTGTAAAAACAGTGTAGTGTTGATAAATCCTTTTCCTTTTGCAGACCACTTGTCCGTGCTGCTACAAATGACTGAGAGATTTCTTAACGACACAGGATTCATATGGTAATAGTCATATTTCATTTCTCAGTTTTAATCAGATTGATTTTCAGCAGATTGTGTTATTTAGTGAATACAATTTATATGATGTGAGTCTAGACTGCAAACTCTTCAGTTTCCAACATATAAAATAAATTTTTTTGTGGATCTATAGAACGCTCCTGACACAGAAGTCTTTTATGAAATAGAGATTACGCTGAGATACAAAACTGGGAAAATATCCCAAGTATAAACTAGCTGTTTTTTTTCCAATAGAAAAAGAATGCAAAGCCACTTTTTGAAATGAATATGTATCAAAGGATGTTTATTACAGAGCTGAAAAATATTACTGAATTAATTGGTGGATCCCACCAGTTAAAGTCTTCTCTGCAGCAGTAAGGGTAACTATTTCATAGAGCTCAGCCACGTTGCTTACTGCAGTTACAGTAGACGCGGCTGCCGGCTAAAATAGGGACAGCAGAGGGGATGTGAAACTTCAGGCTACTGTCTTTTTAAACTCACTTGAAACATGTCCAAAAAACATATTAGAAACCACTTTAGTATATTATTTTCCACCAGTAGGTAGCAGAAAGGTTAATAAAGTTTAAATCATCTCATTATCAGTTGAATAATAATCATCTAAGAAAAAGCATTGTATTACTACCCCTAGTTTTGTTCAATTCAGGCCTTGAATAGCTTGTACCGAAAAACTCGCCTGGCTGGGTTAATGCTCAGCCACTGCTGTCTTCTTGAGCCACACATAAAATACAGAGCATGCCACCCATCTGTCCCTCTCCCATGCAAATTGGGAAAAGAGGGAATATTTTTTTTTTTAACAAGCAACAAAAAAGATCAAATGCCCTCCAAAAACAGAACAATACACAATGGTAAAAAAGATAATATAAAATATGAAAATTCATCCACTGTCGCAACCCTTTCCGAGGATGCCAACCTCCTATATGAAAAAGATGAACAACAGGGTGCGTCAAGTGGAGAATCCCAAGTCTTCAATAATAAAAAATTCTATTGGACAATATAAACAACCAATAAATATTGATGAACCATATGAACATCAACCACAAATATATGCACATTGGCTATTTTTAGGTATTTTTTTGTCTGGTACAGGATCCTAAAAGCCCTTATAAGGCAATAGAGGATCTGTCACTTTTGTGACAGATTGTCTTTAATAGTAGGCTTTGGGCTAGATTTACTAAGCTGCGGGTTTGAAAAAGTGGGGATGTTGCCTATGGCAACCAATCAGATTCTAGCTTTCATTTATTTAGTACCTTCTACAAAATGACAGCTAGAATCTGATTGGTTGCTATAGGCAACATCCCCACTTTTTCAAACCCGCAGCTTAGTAAATCTAGCCCTTTGACTTTTTCTTTCTTCCCTTTTACTCCCCCTTTTTCTTTTGTTCAAGTTTGTTACATCTACGATCTCTGAGGATATTGAAATCCTTAAAAGAAACAAAAATCATTCAGTACAAATTAAAGTTTTACATATAGTTTTCATGCATTTCTATTTTTTCTTATTTCATCCAGAAAAACATGAGATAATGAAATAGAAACAAGTGAGTGTCCTATGGGTAGATAGTATGACACTGTTTATAAAACTGCTCTCTTAAGAGCACTTTCAGTCTGTTATCCTCAATTGTTTCTGTCAGAGTTTAGCAGAGATCTCCAATCATCCACTTAGATGACACCTTTCTCGATGGCCTTCGCATGAGAAATCTGAAACATGTCCATTTTCTTTGCCATTTTTAAAGTAACGGCTGATTTATGAAAAAAAGACTAGCTTTCTAGTGATATGATTGTAAACTTAATAAAAAAATTGCATTTAATCGAAAACATACACTTTAAATGCTTTAAATATAGAGCATATATATATATATATTTAGACAACAATATCAGGTAGTGTTTTATTGATTGTTAAATGAATATTTGGATGTGGTAAAAAAAAGAAATAAAAAAACAGCCTTAGTGTTTGATATTCGCTTCCTTGTTGTACAGACATGTAAAGGTGATTAAAAGGCATTTCAGTGCTATTGTTTGTAAATGTGAGCAGGGCCTGATTAAGTGTTCAGACCACCCTAAGCTACACTCATAGCACCCCCTTACCTTTCACACCAGGCTAATCCGCGGTAGGTAAAACGAACTCATCTTTAATTCAAAATCCGGCTTTCTTCAATCCAACCCTCCAACCAGTGTTAATGTTCCTGTGCTTTCGAAACTTAGCAGCACTTTTTAAAAGGGTTACAGACATCTTTGTCACTCATTTATTTTTGGTTAAAAATTCAAACTGTCTGGCAGAACAGAGGCATGAAGGAGCGCTACTGAGGGGGAAGATGAGGGGGCTGTCATGTCTGCGACTTCCGCCAACCTTGTCCCTCCTACTCTCTTATCCGCAAGCGCCCGCTCAAGGATGGTTCATTGTCTTCAGCCTTTACCATGGGAATATGTTGAGATTAAAACCTTGCTACATTTTTCTTATATGTTTTCTTTTTACTGTGGAGAACAACTATTCTCTAATATTCTTCAATATTATCAAGTTAATTTCAATTTATACCTCTCTCTGTCACAATTGGGCACCCCACTTAAGCCTCACGCCCTAGGCTGCAGCCTAGTCAGCCTATTGGATAATCAGGGCCTGAATGTGAGTTTATAGTGATATTGGGTGTGCCTATATTGAGGCTGCTGTCTCAGGCAGCATGTTCCATGGGCAGCCAAGTATAGGGAACTAATTTAATGAATATTAAAAGTCTAAATTAGTGGTATACATTTTGTTGGTACAGCTAATAATGATGAAATAAACCCACAGCCAGCATTTTGAATCTTCTGACACATTTGAGTTCTCCAGGAGTGAAAGCTGGAATTTCCCCAGGCTGCAAAACGGCGGCAACTGACCGTGGTCATCTGAAAACGGCGGGGAATACAGGGGATGAGTTCCCAGTAAACGGTGCTGATGTGGTTTCCTGTTGCGAATCCTCTGTCCGTTCTAATCTGGCAGAGTTGCATCATTGCCCGCTTACGTATATTCAATCCTGAACAGCCAGACAGTGTAGCACAAACATGAAGTAAAGATTTGTCTGATTCCGTGTTTAAAGTTGAAACTGTTGTAGTTGTATTTTTATTCCTCTTCTCAAAGTTGCAAGAGCAATCTTTCTTTATATACTGTTGCTGAATCTGCTCCCTCCTTTTCTCCAAGAACAGAAGTGAGAGGGAGCATTGAAATTCCTAAATATCTCACGGTAAGCATGTTGGCAGGTTCAGTTTAACGGGACACTCCTACCATACATTCCACCATACAAGAAATATAATTGACAAATTGGCGGCTATTATGGTAAAAAAAATAATCTATGCTCGTTTCCTGTGCACCTCTATAGGATGCGAGGAAAAATGAGTGGAAATTTCTGTAAAATCTCCGGAGACGCATCACGTTACCTTACGCCGTATTGTGTCTACACCAGGTGCATTTGGCTGAAGTTGTTCAGCGTAATTCAGTGGACTAGCACTGGGTGACACTGGCTTGCAGAGCTACATTAATGTCTGCTACCTTATAATGTGTGAGAGGGAAATGTTTTGGGAATGACGTGCAAGAACAGTAATGGGATTTCCCTCTATGCTGTTGATATGATGTATGAGCTGTAACTAGGATAATAACTCAATCCTGCCTCTGACATAAACCTGTTTTACTGCTTAATTTTCTCCTTCTTGTAAAAGGCACGCAGATTAGCCCTTATAGCATTTTCTCACCAGACATTTCCGGTTGTATGAAACAGAAATCACTATGGTTTGGTGGTGTTGTGCTGCATTGACATAAGGTGGACATTCTACTAACACAAATAAATAGTGGTCCAGGACGCCCACTCCACTTTTGTTGTGTCTGATTGCCCAATAAAACAGTCCGTTTTTAAATATTTTTTGTTGAACACGTTGGGGCTTATAGTTATTATTGTTTATTTAAACATTGCCAATCATATTATGCAGCGCTGTAGAGAGGATATATGGTCATTCACATCAGTTCCTGTCCATTGGAGCTTACAGTCTAACTCACTAACACAAACAAAACTAGGGTTCATTTTTGTCAGAATCCACTTAATCTACCAGTCTGTTTTTATTGTGGGAGGAAACCTAACAACATGAGGAAAGCAATGTTACCACTGGGAGAACCATACAATCTCCACACAGATAGGGCCCTGGTTGGAAACTAACTCATGACCCTAGCACTGTGAGGCAGCAATGCTAACCACTGTGCAACTGTGCTGCCAATATATAGTTACATTAGCACAGCCCCTCACCCCAAGTGTTTAAGTAAATGCGGCTAGTCACATAGATGTATTTTCCCATAACTAGCAGTATCCTCGCCCCATGTTAATTGGAGTGTGTAGAAAGCCCTATATACCCCAAGCTTCTAAATGGGACTGGGCCTTTACAGTTATGCCCAGTTATAAATTGCCACTAATACAAACCATATAAAAAACTGATTTCAATTTGAGCAAATTAAAACAAAAATGATTTGTAGCTTCTGAATGGTCTCATTACTTGAAAAGCCCCTCCGTAGTCATTTTAAGGTGATGAACTAAAGTTGTTAATGCAGTCTTAACTGATGTGTGTTATACTATAATAATATTTGCTCAAGAAATGTGTCTTTGTTGTGTTTTACTGTTGTGACCCCAGAAATACCTTTTTTTTGTAGTAATTTCTGTAAATCCCAGCTTTATGGCTTTGTAGCTTTTCAAAACTCCCTAGGTTATCTACAGAATGCAAGATGGCTGCTCCACATTGCAAAAGGACCCACCACAATTTACACAAGTGTGCCTATATTTCCACCAGAGCACATAGGTTATCTTTACTGTAATGATGTGGGGAGTGTGGGCCTCATTCATATTCAAATGTGTGGACAGATTTAGAGATACAGTCGTGCTCCTTGCATTGCAGTATGGTTTGTTCCGGAGCAAATTTGCTCCTTTTCTGCTTTTATCCAAACCCTAAATGAGGCCCTGTGTCTCTAACTGTACTTTTGATGTGACCTGTTCTGTACCTCCATGTTGCACTTTGGAGGAGAGGCTTAACCCAGGCACACTTCGAGCAATGCAGTAAAAACCTTCACACAGGCAAAATGACCACCTGCAACCCGTATCCCCTCACTCACTGGCTATTAAAGGACTAGTGTGACACTTTTCTACAGTCCAAAGCACACAATGTAGCTGTACACCAGAGGTGCTGGTGCAAAACAAAAGCATTTTGTGTTGTGCATTCGCTGCACTTCGTAAATTAGCTTGTTCATGTGCAATCATTGTGACAATAAATCACACCTGCCTACTCTCCCGGAACTTTCAGGAGGCTCCCAAATTTCAGGTGGTCCTCCCAGACTCCCGGAAGAGTAGACGGCCTCCTGGATCCTGACTGCATTCACTATAAAATACCAAAATTCACGACACTGAATAGCGGAGGCAGAGATTAATGACGCCATTAACCCCACCTCTGCTATTCAATGCCATGAATTTTGGTATTTTTTTAGTAGGGACCGGGGCTATGGTGAATGATGGGATGATGTTGCCTCACCCCCTACTATCCCCTGTCACATGACCTGTCCTCCGGGCAAGTATGCAATAAACTACAACTCACATCATCCATTTTTATTTTGCAGTCCTTCCACCAGCTCTAAACAGGATCTGTCTCGTGACATCATCACCAAGCTGCTAGTAGCATGGTTGCTTCAACTAGTGTTTGAATCCTAAGAGATAAACAAACATGGAGTCTGAAGAAAGGGCCGGGCCTAAATCGGCATATTAGTGTCTGCTACCCATGGCAACCTAACTGAACAACATTATTTCACAGAAACCAAGGCATCCCTGGATCTCTAAAACATTGATGGCAACAGGCTGCCCTAGAGCCGCATGCAGCCCTCCAGACCTTCATCTGCTGTCCTGCTGTATTATTACTTTTGTTTGTTATAGCATGTTAACACTTTAACTGCCTGCTGTGTTATTACAGGTGATATATAGTATAATTATAGAGAGCAGTAAAAATAAAAGCCTCTTTCTGATGCTACATAATTACACATTAAATGCACTGGGTCCAAGTAGGGTTGCTAATTACTAACAGGCTCTTATACCAACCACTAAAGCAGAAATGCCCTCAAAATGGACAGTCTCCGTGCCTTCAAGCTCATTTAAATATCTCTGTGATCAGGTTACACATACAGGTGCATTTATAACGCACCCCCACTACAAATACAGATTTTGTTATATTTTTTTTATTTATTTTTTTTATTCTAGAAACTGGTAAAATGTCCATCTAATATGGATATGATGATGTGGACGTAAGGGTTTGGTAAATGCAATTATGTAAAATATGGGAGTGTCAAATGTTGCGGTTTACTGGTACATTGAGGGAAGTTACTGAATATTTATTTATTTTTAAAAACTACTTGCTTAGCAGGATTATATTATTTTCAAACCTGTTCACATACAAAGGACAATGCAGAAGTAGAAGTTGTGCAATCAATGTGTAGATTCATAGCAGGTGCTTGAAAGGGTGGGTTATCCAGCAAGGAACACAGAAGACATAAGAGTACAGGTCTAGGATAAGCGTGAGTGTTTCCTAAATCACATCTCTATAGCGCATACTTACCTACTTTCTCTAATCTGTTTCCGGGAGATGGGTGTGACTGGAGGGTAGGAGGGGGCGGGGCAAATTGCGGCATTTTGGGCACGCCCCTCGTGGCGGAAATGAAGCTTTGCCGCGGGGGGCGGGGCCAAAATGACGCGATTCACAGCGAATCGCATCATTTAGTGGTGGCTGCAGTGGGATGCGGGAGATTTGCCAGCTCTCCCGGAAGTCCGGGAGACTGACCCGAATTTTGGGATTCACCCGGACATTCCGGGAGAGTTGGCAAGTATGCTATAGAGGCGTTTTAATGTAAACTCCCAGGTATAAGTGACAAAGCTGCACATGTTGTATACGTTTGTTACAATCCAAAATGTCAAGTATGATGTGTAGCAGGTTGTAGGTCATGTCAATATTGAAAAAGAGAATTAGGCTGGAGAGGAAAACTTGTGGACATTTTAAAAAAATCCCCATCCCTGAATCTAAATCAATCTCCTTACATTCCTCTTCTAAGGTAGTCTTGCATGCTCTGGTGATGATGTGCCCCCTTCTAGGGTGAGACCTTGCCTCAATCCATTTATCCTGCACAGTGCAGGCATCGACCATGTTCACATTAGGCCTTTTTTGTAGATGTTTAGGAGCAGGAAAGGAAAGTGAAGCAGATTAAAAACTCAATTTCATGTAGACATAAAGAGAATAACGGAATCCATAACCGTGATAATACTTCCTCCATGGCAAGTACATAAACCACACTTAATTAAACATAGGCGTACTTCATAAAAGTACTCAGAAAAATGATCTTTAGCTGCTATATTAGGTTTTATTTAAGCAGCACATTTCTCCATTGTGAAGATTTTCCACTGTTTCATTACCCTGAGTTTATACTCATGGAGATTCAGTGTGTTTGGCGGGAATGGTATTCAGGGCTGCCAAAACCTCTGACAGCATAAGCAGAGTGTAACTTTTCCGTATGTTTCATGTCATTGTATGTAATTTGTTTATGTAATGTACACCGCTGCATAGCATGTCGGTGCTTTATAAATAGAATGATAATAATGTTTATGTTGGTGGAAGAGCTTTGTCTTCTAGTTGGTGGTTATAGTTTTAGAGGAGAGTAAGTCTCTTTTCTTAGTAAATTGGTGTCACTAATGCACCTGACTGCAATTGCTTACGTGGCCTTATAGGATTTTTTAAATGTTTCAGTGCAGCAAACTAGCAACTCTAAAAATGTTAGTATTGGTATTCCTAGTAGTTGGTGATTATAGAAATGTCTAGGTAGACTACAAGTAATGCATTCATTTCTGTGGATTATGAGGAAGACATCTGTCCTGGGTTTTGTTTTAAAGGGGATATCCATTTATTTGGATCACCTCAAGCTACATATTGCCTCTCTCCCCATCCCATCTAGTCCTTTGCTTACCTCTAACAATCTGCACTCCTAGTATTTTCCACACATGCTTTACCTTACCCGTGACATATGAATGGAATTTATGAAATCTGGTTTAGAAATGTTGCAGTTACGCGCAGCAAGCAATCAGATTGTCATTTTTGTTGTAGAGCTTCATGCCTCCCAATATTTAGAATCCCAAAAGTTGGACAAAATAAGCCCCACCCCCATTTCACCCACAAATGGGCAAATTTGTGTAAACATCCGCCCACTTTCCTGTTAAGCCTCACCCCTTTGCAATTTACGAATCGGGATGTCTCCCCAAAATCTGGACCAATAAGAGGTATGCAGTTTAGAAAGTAAAATCAAATTTGTGATTGGTTGCCATAAGTTACAGCATTAAAACACCAGTTTTCATATATATCCCCTAAGAGCTCACCTAGGATACATTTATAGTATTCTAATCGTAGCCACACCAACTAAAAATGGATTCAGCTCAGTGGCGGGCTGGACCGGGGGGCTCAGTCTAACGGCCGTTCGGGCCGGCCGCCTCCGCACCCCCCCCCCCTTCCTCCTTGTGACATATACAGCCTTGCAGTGACACACATGTCCTATACATTTGTTGGCAGTCTCTGTGACTGTCTAACCGGCGCTTAGACCATTGACCCCTTTCCATTGACTTGCAGTAGATCAAGTGAATAAAGATATTGCTGTGCCATTGAAAATCCCGAGGACAAGCGGAAGTGGGTTTAGGATCATTGGACTAATAGTTTCCACCCCAAACCTGTTTACTTGCCTTTACTAGATTTTTAAAAAAATGTTAGTTAAAGCATGTTTCTTAGCGCCAATGGTAATCTGGTCTTCCCAAATGTCATGGAGAAGAGTTTCATACCCTCCAGGACTTTTGACATCCGAGCCTTATTCCTTTGTGGTTTTTTTTTTTCTTTTTTCTAGTTTTTATCTTTCCTGTACTAATAAATTCAGGTTTCATGAAGTAATAAATTCAGGTTTCATAAGAAAGTTTTGCTAAACGTTTTCTTCATATGCAAGGGACTAGACATTATTTAATTCTTCTCAAAGATGAGTCACAGGCAAAATGAGTTGGTGAAATTGGATTCTCATGAGAGAAAACATTTGATCTGTTCCCTGTTGACATAATTGACAGACATTTAAATTTTGGAATACGTAAGTTAATTCTAACCGCATTTCAGGAAACTGACTGACATAAGTTGAAACCAAAAATTCAGCATTTTTCAAATGACGGAGTGTGTGACGTATTTCACAGCAGTTATACCAGTCACATCAACATCATAGCCTAATTCTTAAAGGAGCCTATATAAGAGACATCTAGTTCTCTGTGACAGCAGATGAAGAGTTATAATAGATGCAGAATTGGTAAGTTATTAAGAGACTTTTTATTCTCAATTCTGTCTTGACAGAGAACATTTTTAAATATTACATGTTAGAATAAAATAAATCTTGCTACATTTTATTATTATTATTTTTTTTACAATCCTATATTTTATTTTCGCTAATCTCAAGACACTGATTTGTATTTTAAGTCATGTAGATTTTGGAATCCACTTCTAATATTTACCTATATTTACCACATATTTTTATTATATGACTATTATTATTATGTAAATATTCAGTTTGTCATATTATGCTTACTTATATTTTTATGTATGTGCCTTTCAGCAGTTAACCTAACTCAAAATAAACATTTCTACTACTTTTTATTGCTATTTCTTTGGCTGATTTTTCTACTTTTTTCTTCCCACTAATCTTAAGATTCTCATTTCTGTTTTAAATCATGTCAATTTTGGTCTCTCTTTTGGCACAAAGATATCACTTCTAATATTTACCTATGCACCAATGGTAGTTCCGCCACTGACTTGTGTGTTTGTTTATGTGCCTTTCTGCAATGAACTCAACTGTAGCTCCTATATTTCATTCATTACATCCTAATTTACACTGACATTTTTTTATTCTTCTTGAATCTGCTCTCTGCACTATCTCTACTTGTCTCTGCAATCCCTCCCCCTCACTCTTTGTAATCCCTCCTTCTCGTCCATTCCCATGCCTCCCTTCCTCCTCCTGCATCATGCCTTCTCACACTCCCTTCCCTTTCTGCTCAGTCCCTCTCTCACCCCTCACTCTCTCACCCCTCACTCTCTCACCCCTCACTCTCTCTTTAGTCCCCTCTCTCACTCCATCCCCTTTACCCTGTCTTCTCTACATGTCACTCTCTTCTCCACACCCACCTCCACTCTGTCTTTCAAAACAACCCCCTCCTACACTTTCTCCCCTGTTTCCCCCTCTCCCTCTCTCTCCCTACATTTTTCTCTCTGACTGCTTCATCCCAGGGGCGCACGCAGGGGGGAGGGGTT
Source organism: Mixophyes fleayi (assembly GCF_038048845.1). NCBI lineage: Eukaryota > Metazoa > Chordata > Amphibia > Anura > Limnodynastidae > Mixophyes > Mixophyes fleayi. Next base: position 153,437,699 of record NC_134407.1, on the reverse strand, counting down.
TTGGTTCTCCAGAAACCCCTCTCCTCCGCGAAGAACGGGGGCTAAACAGTGCCCCTACATAGCGGCACTGTATTGTACAGCAGCCGCAGCGCTGTCAAAGAAGCGTCTGCGGTGGTGCTGTATTGTAGTACAGTACAGCACCGCCGTGGACGCTTCTTTGACAGCGTCGCAGCTGCTGTACAATACAGTGCCGCCGCAATGAGGCTGTTGCGCATGTGCAGCTCACTCTCTCTTTTTTTCCGGGGGGGGGGGGAGGAGAACCCTCCGTGCCCCCTCCGTGCGCCCCTGCATACTTATGTATATATTACATTGTGTGTCACAATCTCTCTCCATCTAATTTCAAACCTAAACTGAAATTATAAGACTAGATCATTTAATATCTTATATGGTGATTAAAACTTTTAAATATTTAATAATATTTTCCCTTTGCACCATTTTGTGTACAAAAAGGTTTTTTTCCCCTAGATTGTAGGCTCTCTAGGGGAAAAAAAACTTTTTGTAGTGTCTTCTATTGTCTGAAATTATTGTCCCTCCTAATTAATTTGTTCTATATATTTTACATGACTGAGTATATTCTGTGGCACTATATAATCTCAAATATACAAATTATACTGGTACTTTTCCTCAAGTGCTATGAACATTATAACAATATGTCTTTTATGGGACAGGCCACTTTGGCACAGTGGTCAGCATTGCTGCCTTACAACTCTGGAATCTTCAGTTCAATTCCCAACCAATTTGTTGTATGCAAGTTCTCATGCTTTCTCACAGAGATATTTGTTCTATTTTACCTATATCGGTTTCTATGAGCCTGTGGATCAGCTTATGTGATTATCGATTTTTATTTTTTTATGTTTATTTTTATGTATTGCATCTAGTAAACAGAGCTATAATTCCATTGTGAGTTATTTGCATATTTATTTTTATACGTATTTACCTTGATTGTAACATCTCATGCGCAATCTGCTTTTTTGTTTGATTACATATACTGTATTTTCCATGATTAGTCTGTATGGTAGCTTTGGCATGCTGCCCCTTGCTGTACTCTTAATATGTTGTAGTGGAGCCGCTGACTTTATTAGTGTGTGGAAAACGTATTCTAGTGAGAAAAAAAAAAGTTTACAAAACTATTCATATGAAAATCTGTGTCTGCCCCAGAATTTAACCTATTATATCCAAAACGCAATTCACTCTGAGATTTCAACATTGTCTGCTCACATTTGATATACACTGTCTGCTTAATTTTTACATTAAAAATCTACCTACTCAGTATTTAGACTTATGATTGTGTCCTGACAGCACTTTTTACCCACTTAGTTCATGAACGTATGCCATTTATCATATGTCTTGTATTTTGCGATCTTTTACATACTTTTTAGCACCTCATCATATTGTGCCCCCGAAACAAACATACTCTACGCCAAAAGGATTATTCCACCCAAACAAGGTCAGCTGGACTCTCCTCACTCCTGCCAGCATAGACTTCTAATAGACAGGCGGGTGCCAGTAGGAACAAAGCAGCTTTGTGAGCGCAAAAAGACAGTCTAAGCACCAGAAGCAGCTAAGTAGTATTTAGGACCTGGTAGTATTTAGGATATTTTAAGTACAGGTTTGGGTGAATTTTTTCTTTAAAGCACCAATGTAGTTGTATGTAGATCTAGAGGCCCAGTTCTGTACAATCAATTCTCAGTGTAGGTAATACTGAAAATAAGTAAAATAAAAAACAAAAAACTTAGTTTATCAAATAGAACTAAATAACAAAACACCCACAATAATTAATACCTTTCCCTACCCACAACCCCACTTAGTATGACCAACTCCATCTATAGTATAATTCCATCCAGAGCAACAGAGATTCAAAACGCAGGACCCAGTACTAGACTATTAGGAGAAAGTCCTCTGTAGTGACCCCAAGGAGGCAAGGGGAGTCAATATAGCTGAGTGCCAGAAATTAACATTGAAACATTAAAGCCCCAAGTTCAAAGAACCTAAATAAAGATAGAATATAACCATGTAAGAAGTACAAAATAATAGTTAGCTGTTGCTGACTTAATGTCCAGCATTTGCCACATACTTAAAATAGCCATTTTTTCTAGAAAGTCCTCTGGATTGGACCCTTTTTGGTAGTCCACAAATTCAACATTATTACGTCTCAATCCTCCCTAAAGTCATATTAGACCACTCCTATTTTATCTGTCACAGTAGGCAGTAAGTGCTAAAATCACCAATATATCTGGAGCAGAGCAAGTGAGGAATCAAAACAGCAACAAATTAGTTACAGTGAATCAACCCAGGATAATGGGTTATTTAGAGACATGACCCTGAGAGGTTGTGCAGTGGAAGATCAGGGGTTACCAGAAGAATAAAACCGTTTTGCTGCTGGGCACACCAGTTCTGGAGGAAGAACAAGCATTAGCAGGTCCCTCAGGGTACGGGCGTTACTAGCATTTCTAGCAATGTGATTGAAGGAGTCACATCCTGAGAGACAGGTTGGAGGTTAAACAAGTTGAAGTTCCTAAAAACACTAATATTGGTTGAAGGATTGAATAAGAGATAAGGAATGAAACTCGGTAGGTGATCAGTGTTCTCCCCAGCACCTATTTCCCGGCTGCTCCACCTGGCTGTTAGGTTCTTGGAGCCTGACAGAGTCCTATTGTAATAGAATAAACTATTGTTTCTCCTATAACAGTCACTATTTGAGCACTACAGCCAGCAGTGTGTGTTAGACCACTGACCACCAGTCTGTCCAGTTCTGGCAGGTGCGGGCAATAACCTTCAACATTTTTCAATATTATTGCAAAGTATTACACTGCCCCCACCCAATATCCTTTATGCCACCGTGCTGGGAAAGTTTTCTTGGCAGCTCTATGGTGATATATACAGAGGGTTAGTAGAAGCTGGTTAGTGCTGAATTAGTGACTACTTTATCCTTGGAGCTTGATGTACTCAGTAGTGTCATGTATCTTCTAGATACTTCTAGCTACACCCATACTTATGTATTAAATGAAGTACATAAGTGTATAATTAATCCAGTGCAGAGTTACAGGAAGCAGTTTCTCTCCCAGTACCTTCCAACAATAGCCAGCCAACGTATGAATAATAGTGTCCTCTACTCACACCTGCTGCTGTCTTGTGGACACTATTTTCACCTCGAGTCCATTACTTTCTCGTGCCAGTCCCAGTCACTATGCCACTGAATGTGTGAGTGCTGCAGCCAACCACTGGTTATTATGCCAAATCACTTGTGCACCACGATGATGGCAAAGCAGGTGAGAGGTGACTGTCTTGTTGGTGATAGGGAAAGATGCTCAGTGGTGGAGTAAGGGTGTTGGTTCAGTGACATTGTTACCACTGACAGCTGTCAACATTCCTATTCTACTGGTTGTAAACAAAGGGAGAAGAAACTTGGAGCTCCGGCATAGGAGCCCAAAAGGGGATGGAGAATGTCCGCTAGAAAACTATTTTTTGTTGGCGTTATTCATTATATTTTATGGCCAAATATTTTTTCATCATGATGTTATTTAAAGGTCTAGTTTTAATCCTAACCTACACAACAACATCTTAACTCACAGAAATACAAATTTTAAAATGCAAAGTTCTACAACTCCATTGTATTAATACATTGCATAGTGATGTCTTAAATGTCCAAATCGTACCCAACCTTGCTGGTTATAGGACCAGGCTTGCCCCTCCCACTGTGGCCAGTCATCTGCCACTCAAAATCCTTTTTATTGCCAGGAACATATATTGAAGATTCCAGCATTGAATGTAAATTCAGAGCAACACTATGGGGGCATGGGGTGAATGGTCACAAGTGGAGGGGAGCGGAAGGGGTGAGGTGGGATGGGCTCCTTCACCCTACCCTCAGTTTCATTCTAGCTAGACCCATGTGCAAAATGATGTAGCACATCCCTTTGTGTTTCAAACTCCCATTGTCCCATAGATTGTAAGCTTGTGATCAGGGCCCTCTTACCTTTCTGTCTGCATGTATTACCCAGTATTGTTTTATTAATGTTTGTTCTCAATTGTAAAGCGCTACGGAATTTGTTGGCGCTATATAAATAAATGTTGACTATGATGATGATACAACACCGCTGGTAGTGTGGTCCAAATATAGCCCATCTCTGTACCTATAGCCAGGTTTGGCCCCTAAATCAACCTGTGTTATGCTCTTTGTTCTTTCTCAGGCTGCTTTCTGATATGCGAGAGAGCATAACACAATATAAAAATGTAACTTGCAAGCTGAGTAGTTCTATGTTATACAAGCGCTGTCCTGCTAAAGTGGGTCGACAACATCATTTATATATGGGTATTGCACAAGGCACAATGCAACCTATACATAAAAGGGTAAACCAGAACCCGGTAACAGCTTCTCTGCATTACAAGAACATTTGATGTCCTAATGTTTCTAAGAATTATACAAATAACACAAGTCTTTTGAAAGATTGTGGTATGCTTAAATATTTCTCAAATCCTTGCTTTTCACTCCAAGTAGAGCTGAGGCCTCTTTTAAAGTAAACCAGAGGCACATAATTTGAATATTTGTGAAGATGAGGTCACAGTCGGGTTAATATGCTTTGTGTAGTCCTGGATTTTGCCCCATTAGGGAAATTCTAATTATAGTATACATGCTTTTATAACGAAACATCAACACATAGCAGAATGCCTGCTTCCGTGACGGAGCTATGTAAATAGCCTATATGCAATTGTTGATTAGCAATGAGAAAAGTATTTGCATGGAGAGATCTGTTTGCTTGCAAAGAAAACATTACATTCCCTCTACAGACTCATGAGGGCATTCTGCTCTGCATATCAGGACTATTTGCTATATTAACTAGTTCATCTTGTTGATACATTCATTTTTATATTGATAGCACCAATATGTGCTGTAGCCATGAGAAAATGTGGCAATAGGAGTACAGCAGGGAATGGTTAGACTTGTGATTTTGGGGCTTTTGTTTTAATCACGTTTACAAATGCTGCTGGAAGAATTGCAGCAATTGGAGTGTAACCCCTTTAGCTCTCGATCTCCATTTGTTACCATGTGTTCTCCTGATGTCACAAGGCAGTTTGCATGTGTCTGTGTTTATACACCACTGTTTGCCGGTATATATTATATTAAGCACAGATTTCCTGTCACAGAAGCATCGGCACACTTTGTTTGCTGTCTGCAGTGCTTGGGGAGCATATCTGTTCTTGTGTGACAGGAACTTATTCTCGGCACATACATTGATTTACTAGCTTGCTGCAGTCAAATAGTGTATAAGAACTTTGTTCCTAAAATAAACCGACATACAAAGCACCCATGTGACTGAGATCTGCAAAATAGTTTTTTGTTTTTTTTTCCACACAAATTGAGTTTCATGGCGGAAGCAGGCCATTTTGCAAAGGTGCAAAGTTCCGGCAGTATAATCTTCCATTCTGCTTTTACTTCACTGTTCTATGGGGTGGCATTTCTTCCTGTATTTGTACATTCCAGGGCATGATTTAAAAAAAATTGTGACCCCCCCCCCCACACTTTAGTGTAAAGTTTAGAGTCCTCCCTACCCCTACAATTCATTATCATATCCCCTATAATAAGCCTCCCTCCTCCTCCTCCTGTAATTCAACCCCTTGTACTTAATTCTCCCCACTCCTATAATTCATTATCTTACCTCAACCTGTAATTCATCCCCAGCCCCTGCCACTACTTACTTTATATACAAGCGGCTGGTAGAGGAGGGAATGCCCCACATGCAGCGTGGTGGTGATGTCATCAGTGGGTTCTGCTCCCAGCTAATCGGTGGCTCCAACTGCATGATGTGTGATACCCAGGGACAGACCCTCCTGTACCTGTCACTTGTATAGGAAGTAAGTAGCGGCAGATATCGGGGATGAATTACAGGGTAGGGAGTAGATAAGAAGGGCTGGGAGAGCCTGATGGAATATGGGTTGAGGAGGGAGAATTAACTAGAGGAGATTACTGGAGGCCAGTTTGGGGTTTTTTTTGTGGTTTTTTTTCTTTTGGTCTAAACATGGGAAGCAATACAAGGGTATGTAAAGTAGCCGATCTGCCATTGGAAAGTTGCAGGCAGTTACTTATACACCCTGAGCTGAGACAATGGCAGTGTTCATTCATTCTGCTCTTTGGTGTAATTGCAGTATTAAAGGAAGAACAAGTGGTAAAAATGATAGGGAAAATTCCCTGCAGAACACTGGGGGTCAAGCCAGCAAACATGAAATATTTCACAGCCAAGAATAAATCGGGACACTGAGGGGACATCTTGACTTTATTACATATGGTGCTTTTTGTGTGTTTGAAACTTTGTTTTACATTAAATAAAGTGGATCTAGGCCAAGACCAGATCTCGACCATATCAAAGCTGGTGCAAAAAATCCCTTTTGCATAGTGGAAATGGCCGTGGGCCCTTACACAGGATGGAGCTCCACTAAAAATTGCACTCACTCCACCCCTTTCAGGTTTGTTGTTTGCCTTAAAATAAGTGGGAGGGTTTTTGTATTTTGGGGGGGGTTGTTTTTTGTTTTTTTGCTTTTGCAAAAGTTTAAACATAATCAAATTAATATTTGTAGTTTATAAAAGTATTTTCTTTTCTTTTTTTTTTTTTTTCAAACTATGAACACTTCTGTGTCAGCAGCTCGCCAATATTGTGAGATTACAATTAACAATAAAAAAAATAAGTGTCAAAATTGTTCACATTTAACCTGAACCAGCTTAAACATAGTGGAACAGCCTCTAAAATTTGAGAAATTCTGACAAATTATAGAACTGATTCACCGAATCAGTTCAAGAATAGAAACATTGCTGCTTTAAATTTTGTGTTTGCTCTGGTTTGCAAAGCTAGACACACAGTTATGCCTATTCCATAGTTTGTAAGGAGTGTCCTTTCTCTGCCCAACTTCTATCAACCAGAGCAAACTTCTAATCTTCTGCGAACTCTATCTTACTGCACAAAACTTACGTGTTTTCGGGGAAATCTACACACAAATCGAGGCGCATGGCATCTCCAAGGAGGATTTTGCCCTTAACTTTTTGTACTTTGCAATAGACCTTTTCTGTACATGGGTGATTAGACTACTGTAAAATGGAGGCAATACGATTGTATCTCTTTTCTTTTTTAAACAATTTCAATATTAGTATTTAATAGCATTACAGTGATTATTCAAGTTTTTTCAATTGGTAGTTTTAGTTTTCTTGGTGATATTTATTAAATAAATTGTCATGTATTAATCGTGAGGAGGAAAGTGGGTTTTACAATTTTACACTGATTGCTGTCATTCTGCTGACCATGTATATTGTAATTCTAGTGGTGACTTAGCATGTACCAGTTGTGTGGTTGGGAGAATGGTAGGCCTGAATAAATGTACACGTTTATTCTAAAGTGTCCCATCACCTACACACAGAGAAGTCCGCTCCGATATACTCAGATTCAGTGTTGTTACTAATTGGTAATGAATATATAGGTTGCACTCTAATGTAAATGGGTTTAGCCCACAAAATTGCTGCCTTCATTGTATATAAGAGCTAATTGGTCATCAGAGAGGAAGGTAGAACTTGTAAAGCCATATTGCTAATGCCAATAAATTTCCAATGTTTTGGGCTGCTTCTAACCACCGGTAAGGTCCTAGGTTGCATCATATGTAATCTGTGACTGGAACACTTCTTGGGTCTTGTCCACACAACCAGAAGTACTTAGTCTAGTGAGGGACTGCTGACATAGTAGAATAATTTAAAATATTTTTTTTTTTCTCAACAAGGTGCTTGTATGACATTTGTGTCATCTAGAGGTGCATTTCTGCCCTCCCATTAATACTTGCTGTAGGGAACCCCTACTATTTCTACTATTGCTGTCTATGGCTTCCTCCTTGCGTCCATTTCCCTCTTCATATCCTGTTCACTAATGTATTATATGCCTAATGTTTATATCTCTTCACTGGGATTCACAGCTAATGGCGTTATCATGGCCCCTAACCCTTCACAAGGGTGGGATCTACGAGGATGGCCTACTCTTCTGAGAGTCTGGGAAGACTCCCCAACACCGGGAATCTCCTGGACATTCTGTGAGAGTACAGCACTGCGGAATTAGTGGCGCTTTATAAATAGGTGATGAGAGTAGACAAGTATGCACCAACATGATCATAGCAGTGGACGAGTCACTGCGTTCTGCAAGACCAGTGCACTCCTCTTTTTACTGCTGTTTCCATTGCAATGTTCAAATTTGTTACAGGCTGTTTTATCCTTCGCAGGATAAGCAGAAGATGAAGAATGAATCGACTAAGGTTGTTCCAATGCTAGTTTAAGGCACTTTACAATTTAAAAGATAGAGTATCTGGCATGGGGACCTGTTTGCATCGGGTCCTTATGCAGCTACATTAAATATAGTGGATGAGCCGTAGTCATGAAGTTTTTACATTACTGAACACAGAAATCTAAAAATGAAATGAAGCCGCAAGATCTTAACTTGTGTGTATGTTAGCCAGCAACATTGGAATGCTAATTCTGTCATATTGATTGCTTTTGTGCTGAAGGGGGTTTCAAACAGTTGGCTGTGCAGACAGCTGCTACAATGAATAGACAGCATGCAGGAAATAAGACTGCAAGTCGCTTGAAAGTGGATCTGATCTAAATGAAGCGGACGATCCATGCATGTCATGTGACGTTTGAGCAGGCTCATAAACCTTCAGCACTTCTTCATCTGTCTTAATTTTTCTGTGTACACTTGCTTTTTATTCATCTTGAAGTCTGTAAACATACATCAGAGGAAAAAAATACTCCATTTATAAGTAGAGTCTACTAGCACCAGGTGTGCTGACTGGGTGGGTTGGCACAAAGTGCCCAGGACAAGGCCCCGAGGCCCGACACTGGTGGCATATAGGGCTTCAGGGAGAATGATTGCATAAATGAATAGCTGGTCCAACACCCGCGTTTTACTCGGAAATATAGGTGTTTTGTATTGCTCAAGTACTTTGAGAAATCAAATGGACATAGAGCCATTTCTGTACAGCCCTCTGAACAATGTAGCCTTCGGAGATGTGTATTTTGCATATATGGTTAATGCAGCCCTGTCCACAGAAGGATAGTAAGATTATCTTGCAACATCATTTATTCCATTCCCTTCAAGGTTTCACAATTCATGTGTTCATATTCCACAGATGTCTGTCTGTAGATGTGATTGGTAGTTGACAGACCTGGGAGCTCTTGATGACGAGCGTATATACATCTGTCCATATGATTTGCATTTGAAGTATAAATGATGGATAAAGGGCTCAGACACATTTTAGTTATTATTGTTAATTTCTGCCATTTTACCATATTAGGCAGATATTTCCAAAAAGTAATGAATCGTTCACATCAATCCCCAACCCATTGGAGAGTACAATCTAAATTCTTTCACAAACACACACACTACGGTTCATTTTGTTAGAAACCAACATACCTACCAGTGTATTTGTGGACAGAAAATAAATATAAATAATTAAACACACATATATATATATAATAATATTTTTAAAGCCGTGCAGAGTAGATTTACTTCCAGTATAGCCATGCTCCCCCATGGTTTGTTTCACATCTATGTATATAATCGGGCCCGAATTAAGGGAATGGAGGCCCCTGGGCTAAGGGGGCCTCCATCCCCCTGTGAGGCCACCAATGTGAACCGCCCACCGCCCCCCCCGTGAGGCACCCCCAAGCACTTACCTGTCAGTGCAGTCCTCCTTCCGCGGCGCGCTGTAAGCTCCTTACTGAGGAGATCTCGCGAGAGTTTGTGAACTCTCACGAGATCTCCTCAGTAAGCAGATTACTGAGCGGCGCCGAGGACGGAGGACTGCACTGACAGTGCTCAGCAGCATTGATCGGGATGGGGGCGCCCCCGCCCCCGGACCGATCAATAATGCTGCTGAGAACTTTGAAGGGCCCCCTGGATGCTCTAGGCCCCTGGGCTATAGCCCAGTTAGCCCTAGGGTTAATCCGGTCCTGTATATAATATAACTGGGATTACCTATCTAAATGTGACATGTAATACAGTTCTGTTAATGCTCTGTGTGTTGTGTTTGATAGGCACAGACAGTAGAACTAGGGAGGCCATTGATAAAGTATGGATCCTCTCTCACATGATACATAAGCGAACATCTAAAATTATCATTGAGTAGATGAAGTAACATTAATTTTCTTTCAAAAGTTAGAATTATTTCATAATCTCTTTTACATAAACAGATTCCTTTCTAAAACACCATAAGCAGAATTTGTCTCGCACATATAACGTTGTCACAGATTATAGTCATACATTGCTGTCACACCTCCAGCTTGGAAAACAAGTTAATAGAAATAGCTCTTTGGGGCATATTCAATTTTTGGTGTTACATGTAAAAGTAACACTGCGTGCGCACTATTGCCGTCATTACAGTAATAGTGCGCGTAAATACCGTTATTATGGTACCTTTAACGCTGGATTTCAGCTCGCAGCTCAGGGAGCTGCAAGATGAAATCGGCTTCGAATTACCGTAATAACGGTAATATATTTAATGCCGCGGGAAACGGCAACAATTGAATATGCCCCCATGTGTTGGATGTTTAAATGAGGATCTGATTGTGGGTGGCGTGGTCGGAGCATTGAGTGGATGGTGGGCCGTAGGTCTCATATGTACCAGTTGTATATTGATGGCAACTAGCATGTAGCTGGTTGCCTTCTCCACCAATAGGGATACTGTACAGCCAGTCCTGTACTTATAGCATGAAAATGAAAGGAAACACTGTGCATATATATATATATAAATAAAAATAGTAGTTGAGGCATTGGGAATGGATTACTGGAGTGGATTAAATGGATCACATATTATTTAAAAGTGTTGATAGATATATAGATATGTATGTATGTATATATATATATTATAAAGCTGGTATTTTAGAAAGTGAGGATGCACTAGTACAAAGACTTAAGATGTTTAGAATTAATTTTTCTGGTTCCTTTGAGCAATCTCATGGGTATAGCTAGTGATTTAAGATTGGATTTTTATGAAGTGTGATATGCTGTGTATAATGACTGCCACCTATAATCTCCAAAAGGTATTCCTGTCATGAATAGTCTAAATCTATGTTTCCCAACCCTAGTCCTCAAGTACCCCTAACAGTGCATGTTTTCCATATCTCTTTGCTGGAGCACAGGTGTAATCATTACAGACTGACACATTTTGAAAGATCCACAGGTGGTATAATTATATCACTGGTCACCTGGAAAACCTGCACTGTTAGGGGTCCCTGAGGACTAGGGTTGGGAAACACTGGTCTAAATTATCCACAACATAAAAGACCTAAATATAAAAGACAGAATATGACTATTACAAACCTATGAAAAGCGTTAAAACTTGAGTATTCAGGTTTGCGGTAATAATCCTTCTGCTACTAAAATAATCATCATCATCACCATTTATATAGCGCCACTAATTTTGCAGTGCTGTACAGAGAACTCGCTCACATCAGTCCCTGCCCATTGGGGTTTACAGTCTAAATTCCCTAATACCCACAACACACCACTATGTTTGTGGAGTGTAGGAGGAAACTGGAGCACCCGGAGGAAACTCACGCAAACACGGGGAGAACATACAAACTCCACACAGATAAGGCCATGGTCGGGAATTGAACTCATGACCCCAGCGCTATTAAGCAGAAGTGCTAACCACTAAGCCACCGTGCTGCCAACAACATCTTTTAATAAGAGAATGTGATCAGCAGGGCTGCACATGATCTTTTAGTAAGGAATTGGGTTTGTAGCTCTATATTTAGAAGTCTTGGGCTGAGGGATTTATTTTGGAAACTGGATCTTTCCTAGAAGGTTGTTTAGACAAGTAATATCTACAACACACATTGATACGGTTCTGAGGAAACTTTGGATTACGGTTTTAAGTGTCATGTTCACATGTTTCCACTATCATGAGTAAAAAAAATTTTGGTGTTTTTTGTTTCTGTGTTCAGTGTTAATTTGTTAATCAAGTTATTTTCTTATCTCTTCTGTTGATTTGGTACGGTAATGTGTACAGGCCATAAGAGTCTTGTACAGCAGTCAGTCTGATCTGGTGGTATCTCTTGTTCTGTTCCACTCATCTGGCTCTGAATACATTGGCCATACATCACACCATTAGCTAATTAGTTATAACCGCTACCTACTGTTTGTACTACAGGAAACAGGGGCAAGCCATTGTACCCTCCCCTAGGCTATGTTTATGTTTAAACAAATTAAATTTACACAACATTTTTGTGAGTTTTATTTAAATCATCAGTTATATGGTTTTGTCTGGTAAATGTTTTGTTTTGTGAAAAGTAGAAAGTGAATCCTATCTTTTTTTCTTTTTTTTTTTTTTAGTCTTTTTCCCAATCCCAGCTCAGATTAAGTAACATAGGCACCTGCATGAGGTCCTGGGAACCAGAAATGGTGTGAACTACATATTCCTATTGCACTGATTCCACGGAACTGCAGAGTGCTGCCCAGCACCATTGTGGCCAAGCGCGGTATTACGAAGTGTTAATAGGCATATGTTAGTCCAGCTTGTATCACCATCAGGACACAGCAGTGGCTGTATGGTGACATCACAGCTCCACAGTGCTGATCATCGCTGTTTTGGAACCTTGGCTTTGATTCCGATCGGGGTGCTCTTTTTGTTTTTTTATCATCAATATTTTTATTTCAATATTTTCCATAATTTGAGATACAGAAAGTAAAAAGGGGCAGGGGGGAGACAATGACAAAGAAACAATGGTTTGCTGCTTTGGGGTTTGTGAAGCAAGAGGGCTCAAGAGGGCACTCTAGCACAATGTTGTCTCTAAGTTACAATACTCCATATAACAATTTAGGGTTGTACAGATTCAGATGTTCAGATTGTGCGTTTGGTGAAGACTCCAGTTCAGTTAGGCAGAAAGGCATGGGGTGTTGTTAGACAGGTTATGGGAGGGAACTTTCCCCATCTGTTGCTGCTGGGATGGTGCATCACACATCATACTGTCTCAGCAGAGCATGAAGCACTACAATCCCCATAATTTTATTTTAATGTAGTTTTTCCATTTTACATACTCACTTCAGTAAGTAAGGGGCGGATGAACATAGGCAATGTACAGTAAGGGCGTGCTGAAGGCGTTCCGATGCAGACGCAGCCAATTCACACCCTGGGCATCTTGTATGTATGTGTTTTTTAGCCATATCATTTGCACCAGCTACTGGGCAGGGTAAGTACCGACTGATAGTGATGACTACACATATGCATGCCACTAGATAGCACAGAACATGTGTATGCAAGGAATGCAAACTATAAAAGGATTGTATGTACAGTACGCATTAAGAACGTCATAATGTATGTATTTAATGTATTTGTTCATCCTACAAAGTGGCTAACAACATATGGAAGGTATAGGGTCTTGCATGCAGCGTTTCAGACGCTACAGCATTTCTAGTGGAACAGGGGAAGCACATTTGCCATTCAGTTTCAAAACTCACTGCATTCTATAACACCCTTATAACGCCAGCTTCTTTTGTTTGAAGTACTTATGAAGCAACATATTACAATGTAGGAATGAGAATCATTGCTTAGAGAAGTAAACTGGAGGGAAGGTTCAGTTTATATGTTACAGAATACAGAGTAATGTATAGTTAGTAGCTGGGAACACAAGGATTACTGCTTATTGAAATAGACTGGGGCGAAAGGGTTGTTCACCTTGTTTTGTAATGCACCCTACAAAAAAAGAAAAAGTAGATATAGCTGTGGGTCCATACTAGTACTTCACCTAGGTTCTTTTAAGCTTTAAACTTTTTATGTGAAGCGATTTTACATGTGATCGATGGTCCGATCCCTCGGTCCATGGACTGCATACACACTAGCCTTGTTTAGGACGATAAAGGGAAGAGCGGACGTCCCTTTAGCAACTTTTTACAGCCATGTTGTCGTGAGCAATGACTGTAATTTCGTACTCACTGTTGTGGATCGGTCGGAAGTTTATACACACTACACAGCAGAAACGAGATTGGAACGAAAATATTAAATGGTACGACCAACCAAATGAGGCGACAATCGTCCATTTGGCCAGACTTTCGACCATTGTGTCACTGCACACACTGACCCGACTTTTGAACAAGCGATCGTATGTCAGCTGATTGAGCCAATTATTGGACGAAAACCATGAAGTGTGTAAGGTTAAGGTTAAGCTTAAGGTTACACCTATTTCAGAGAATTGTTATTGCTCGGTAGAGACACAAATTTTGTGAAAATTTGGCAATTGAAGGGAACATTTCATTGGATTTTATTTGGTTAATATGGAGTCTCTTGATTTCATCTAGATTTAACATAGCTGAGAAAGCGGCAAGGCAGGTGCCTGTCATATTACTAAATACAGATAATTGAAGCTCTGCAGTATAACTTGTCAACTTGCTGAAGTTGGCTTCCGAAAGCCTGCCGGGGGAGGTGGGCGTGATGGGGGCGGGGCTCCAAAATTCACGTAATTTTGGCCCCACCTCCGTGACGCAAATGCGTCATTTGACAGCAGGGGCAAGGCCAAACGCCGCGATTCCCGGTGAATCGCTGTGTTTTGGATCTAATTCTGCCCACTTCAATAGCAAGTGGGCAGAATTCTGCCAGATGCCGGAAATTGCCACACTCTCCCAGGAGTCAGTGAGACTCTCACGAAATGCGGGAGTCTCCCGGACATTCCGGGAGAGTTGGCAAGTATGTCTTATACACAACAGCCATAGCAGTCTATGTGACTGCCATGGGACCCAGCCACGCAGTGTGCAGTTAATTTATCCAGGCAGTTATGTGATTTGGAATATAAGAAGGGTAATATGACGGTATATATAATACAGACAAATGTACCACATTATTGCTAATTCTATTAGATCTCTGCCGAACTGGATACGCAGTGGGGATGGAGTAGGCATCATGACTTTATGATTTGGTTATGGGGCCTAGATAGTTCTAGTTACACCACTGGTCTTTACAAATATAAAGTGACAGTAATCCCTAATTAATTAACAGGATATCTTCCCTTTATATCTTGTTTTGAAGTCCAAGATCCACCAAACCAGTGTGTAGTGAATTAATCGGATAGAACCATGTTACTGTAACAAATCTAACCGGACAGGAACTGGTGCCTGGGGTGAAGGATGCATTACAATGTGAAAGACAGCTCTGTCTATGAATTTATCTTTGTCACAAGGATTAGTGCATGGCGTCTATGGAGAATTTTTTTTTTCTGATGTGATGAATAACGCATTCTTTTGTACAGTTAGAACATGAACACATCTATATATATTCTTTGTTATAGCATTCCGGTTTAGTATTGGAATATGACCACTTCTTACATTTGTGTACAATTTTACTCTATGGGCCTGAGTCATTGAGGGGCGCATACTGAGCGCATTGTGCAGTGGTTCGCAACGGCTTGTAAATCGGCTCTGCGTACTCCCGGAGTCAGCAAGGTGAGGATCTCAAGATACGTGTGGTGATGACTATGGGTGTAGGTTCACTCTGCTCTACTAGACCAGACACTACAGGATGTGTACAATACGTTTGTGGAATATGAAATCTCAAAAAAACGCACAGAAAAAAAATGAATTAATGTTACCTGTCAATAATGTAGTTATTTATGATTAGAAATGGAAACTATAAATAATAAAACAAAATGTTTATTTTTTTTTTCCCATTGAAAAACATTTTATTATGCTGTCCTTAATGTCTACTGTACATAAAATAATTTTTACAGTTGCTTCTGATTGCAGACACATGTTATAGCTGCACACGCTACTGACCCAGGACATAGACTAGACCCTTAGATACGGCAGAAAAACAAGAAGCTTTCACAAACGCAGAGCTTCATTTTGACGTGGCTGCATTCACTTCAGTTTGGCACGCCCACATTGTGCATCGCGTACAGGCACACGCCCATTCCTCGCCCCGTTCACTCCCCGAAATCGTAGGCCGTCGTAACTGTCATTTGCATTGGCATATGCAGCAGACTTGCTTTCATTGACGGCCGAGTGTCCTCGTTCTGGGCATGCGCAGGAGGGAATTGCGTACGATATGCACAAAAAGCAGAGATACGTCCCTTAATGACTCAGGCCCTATAAGAAATATATTATGTATATGCAGCGTGGTTATTATATATAACTGCAATTAATAATATATTACGTATTATACACTTATTATTACTTGTGTATAATAAAACAATCTGTCCTGAGAGGAAGTTGTAAATCATCCCAAAAATGTACTTACCTGGGACGCAGCGCTCACAAGGTCCCCTAAACTCTTCTCTTGTACACACCCATACTACTAGGTGACCAACTGATAGCTTCCCCTGGCAGCATGTTGTCACCCGTGTGTCTGACTGGGTCAACAGTACTTGGGCAGAGAGCCGCATTGTTTGCTGTACTTTCCTAGGGCAACTCCCTAAACCTTGTGAACCCCAGACTCCATGTAAGTACACTTTTGGAATGTGGTATAATCTCTAATATTCAGTTGTGGGTGGTATTATTCTTTAAGTGTTCCATGTTAAATAAAAAATATTTGGCTAGTCAATGGATACATTCAGACAGACTGTTTGTTTGTTTTTTGTTTGTAGAATCCCTGAAAATCTTTGACACTTCAGAAAGGCCTGTTTATTTATTTTAGAGACGTCTATGAGCTTTATATTTTTTTTAAAATAATTTTTAGTAGACCACTCCGGATACAGATGTATCCCGAATATGGAGTGAGTGACAAGGGAGGGATGTCTCAAGCATTTTTCAAAAGAGGAAAGATATGTGGGAATATATAGTTACGTACGCTTAGAAATAAATGTTTTTTTCCAGTCCATTATGACATAATGCGGCGGTTCCCAAAGTGTGCGCCGCGGCTCCCAGGGGTGCCGCGGCGCTGTCACTGGGGTGCCGTGGGCCAGCCCTAGAAAAAAGAAAGCAAACAGAAACTTACCAATCCGCGCTGCGCTAGGACCCTGCAGCCTCCTCTCTCCCGCAGCTGTCACTGAATATCGACGTCAGTGACAGCTGCGCAAGAGAGGAGGCTGCAGGGTCCTAGCGCCGCGCGGATTGGTAAGTTTCTGTTTGCTTTCTTTTTTTCTATAGCTGGCGCGGGGCAGAGGTGGGGGACAGATGGCAGAGTAGGATGGCAGAGGAGGGGGACAGATGGCAGAGGAGGAGGGCAGATGGCAGAGGAGGAGGGCAGATGGCAGAGGAGGAGGGCAGATGGCAGAGGAGGAGCGTGAGAGAGGGCAGAGGAGGGGAACAGCGTGACAGAGGGCAGAGGAGCGGACAGAGGGCAGAGGGGGCAACGTGAGAGGGGGCAGTGTGCCTGGATGCAGAGGGGGCAGTGTGCCTGGATGCAGAGGGGGCAGTGTGCCTGGATGCAGAGGGGGCAGTGTGCCTGCTTGCAGAGGGGGTAGAGTGTCTGGATGCAGAGGGGCATTTTTGCATACAACTAAATAAGTATTTCTGTCGTGACCTAAATACTTATTACAATTTTTTGACCCAACTACTTCTAAAACAGGACTGCTGTTGGAGGGATGCCTTGAAAAAATTTGGAGACTCTAAGAGTGCCGCGAACTGCAAAAGTTTGGGAACCACTGACATAATGTAAGATGGAAAATACAAATGGTTGTGATCTATTTCAATGATAAAAGCTGGTTTGGAGGACATAGCTTCTATATGTTGCATCCCTGAGATTCATGTGTGATATGACCAGCGAAAGTTGGAAACGAAATGAATGACATACTAGGTTTTATTCAAATCAGAAGCCTGGAGGCTATTGGCTAAAATATGTGAAGTGCATGTTTGTGATGAAGTAGGGAATACTCCATTGGATGTAACCTTTTAACAAGGATGCAGTTGAAAGTCAGGGCAAGACTGAAATGTACATTGTACATTCACATTTTATATCATTAAATTGTAACTACTGAACTGTCCATGGTCTAAATAATTTTATATATGTATTGTATTATATATGCATGCGTGTCAGTCTGCATAACTACTGTATATCCACTTTTCAACAATGCAGATTAATACCCTGTACAGAGAAGCCCACATTTACCTGAAGTTTAATTTTTAGGGAGTATGTGAAGGGGGAAGTCAACATGTTTTGAACCCAAATAAAAAGTGCAGCATATCTGTACTCCCTGCAGCACTCCAGATGTAAACCAAGCAATGCTGTGATATATGCTCTGTTATGCTTATATGTGTCCTGATGGCCTTAGATGAATCTAAAAAGCAATGAAATAGCAGAGAGCCCCTCCTGCTTATTGTGGCCAGGTGCAGACTTCATTTGAAGGTTCAGTTCTCCTACTGATGGTTGAAAACAGGAATAGCAATTGGGATCAATTCTGGACTTTTGACTGCAATCCTAATTCCTGCCTCTTCTGCTTACCCACTGGTCCAGCACTAATGTGTGGAAAATTGAACCCTAGAAGATTTTTATTTTTTTAGCCCAGTGTTGGTTCTCATATATTTTTTTTTATTAAGTAACCATACAAGTGCCTTGTTCCACAATGATTACTCAGTAATTCACTCCTCAGTACAGATGCCCAATGTCTGATTGCCCTCCCTGTATAAAGAGTGCAATCACCTGACCAAGCACAACAAAACGCATACCGATCACTTTGAAATGGCTGTGAGCACAAAAGACCAGGGATTAGTCTCTGCTAGTACTGCATTGTTCTGTGCACTTTTGTAAAGGTTGTTTGATTTTCATGATGTTTAATTAAAATATACTGAACAGTGCAAAAAAGATACTGATCTATTTCAATGGTGTGTTTTCCATACCTTTCAGTAGATGATGTGTACTATTTTACTCTGTCATAGACCCTGTAGACATTCTACTGTAAACTCATTTGAATGCATCTGAGGATTACATATACATCTAGTTAGGGCTAGAGAACCCACAGAACAGAGATCCCCTTGGCGCAGTAATGTGAGGTAGAATGATTTAGCTGTACAGATAAAGACACAATTCAGAGATTCTATTTACCATCCAGAGCTATTTGTTTTATTAATATGGGAAAAAGTAGCCATCATCTCCAGGGGGTAAATTTATCAAGCTGCAGGTTTGAAAAAGTAGAGATGTTGCTTATAGCAAACAATCAGATTCTATTTATCATTTATTTAATACATTCTGCAGAATGACAGCTAGAATCTGATTGGTTGCTATAGGCAACATCTCCGCTTTTTCAAACCCGCAGCTTGATAAATATACCCCTGGTATTTTTGCACTACAGGTTTTCTTAGTTGCTCCTGCCCATTCCTCTATAGTAAATGGATTGTTAAGTTTATTCTCAGACAATACTAAAATGCTTGTGTTGTTGTGTCTAGTATAGGACATGAGCTAATTCCATTCTTTAATCGTGCGTTGAATGAAGACATCTGAAAGCAGTGAACAGTTCAGGCTATGGGACCTTGCTGGCTTAAGCAGGTGGGATATGGAGATACTTTTTGAGGTACAACGTGATATTGCTGATCACAACAAAGTGGTGTTTTAGTAGGAAAACTATAATTAAGGCGGGAGTATGATTGATGGGGGTAGGAGAAAAATAAGCTATCTCTGTCAGTGGGATAGAGCGCTTCCTTGAGTAGGAAGCCCTACATTACAAGCTTTATTGACAGCAGGTTGTGGTGTAGCTAAGTAGTCTCTAGAGGAGGCCAAGAAAGTCTCCAGGGCCAAATTAGAATCACCTTTGATTATTGGTTTACCCTTCAGGAAGACTTTGAGAGTGCTGACTAAGGTACATAGGCATGCAATAGGAATATATAAATTAGAGAGAGTATATTTAACACCAGCAATTTCAGTTTTCAGATTTGAAGTCATCATTTTGGCTGAAATGTTCCAGTAAATTAATATTGTTACACCCGGTCTTATACTACACTGACTGCTACTTCTATGTATATAAGAATCAGGAATCAAAAGTGTTTGCTCATCTGTTAAGATGTTAATGGGCTCGGCACCATTGAAAAACACCAACAGTTCATATTCTATATAAAGCAAGGATTGATGTGGCTTTTTTTATTTTTTTATAAAGTAACAAACATGTTTTTAATTTGTATACCAGATGCCATATGGCCAAAATAATAAGTAGTGATAATGAATAAAAAAATAAACACTAGGGAAACACAGACCAAAGACAAGGATAGACAAATAGAGCCACCATCTAGTTATCTAAACACCGTCTTTGATGGGAATAGAAACAAAAGCATTTCACCCCTCTAAATTATCATTATCAGGATGACACTCATAGGTTGAAAAACGTGGCACAAGACAGCTGCCACACAGACGAGTTCGGCTAAATCTGTGAAGTACACAATGAGTATTGTAACAGATATGGACCAAAGAAGCCTCTCAAGCAAGAAGGGCCTATCATAATAAATACTCATAAATGTAAAGTGCATTTAAATAACAGCACTAGATAGAAGGTCCTGGAATTGTGAGTATCCTGCAGAAACATAACCGCTACCAGTGTCCCAGGAGAAATAAGTTCTCTGGTAAGTAGAAACATAATATTGTAAACAGAAAGGTTGCTATCTTGTGCAATGAACATTTTCTACCATCCAAATCCCCCACTCAATTATTTCAAACATCTTCCCCAACAATTAAAAAGAATTGGCAGAATAGACTGCGGTCTGATGCTTCCAGGGATAAACAAAAGTAAATAGTTAGAAATTCCTAGTTGGGAATATTGTAGAGTATGCTGTGTTAATGCAGAGAGTGTTCCTGAAATATAGTGTATTGTACAATTTGTTGGAGACCTCATAATGTAAAAGAGGAATGGAGGAAAAAGTCTCACAACTTGCATGTAACAATCCCAATCCTTTAAAAAATGTGATCGGATAAACTCTTTGAACATGCACCTAAGGTGGTCATATTTATGAACTATAGACAAATTTACGCTGTAAACCCCAGCAAAAGGAGAAACTAAGACACAACTTGGTTGCAATATATGTGATCCTCAGCGGGAGATCATTATAAAGGGTTGCCCGTAAATGTCTGACCTTTCTATTTTGCGGATTTCTGCGCCACTGACCAACTTCAACCCTTGCAGTTTTCTTGGGTGTTGGAATGCACTCGACAGAGATATATATACATATAATTATAATATGGAAACCATAGGCCATGGAGGGATGAAGGAAAGTTCTTAGGGTAACGAAGGGTGTGCATCTTACCCTTTATTAACAAGAATGCATAGAGGGCAGTCCCATCTGAAGGGTTGATTGTTTAATGCTTCACCAATGATGCCTATTACAATGACTGCCTGATGAAACACAAACAAGATCTGGATAAAGCTGAACCACATCACCACTGCAATGTAATGTGCTGGATTTTGTGTAATACATGACATTTCTGGGTTTTGGTTTTTCAGGCCCTCTACAATGTAATGCCCAATTCTACAGCACTGTACAGCTGGTGCTCTATAAATAAATGTTAATAATAACTTTGTCTAGGAGAATTTTTTGCTGTGGAGTATCTTGAATATGCCTAGAAAATAGCAACCACTGTATCCTGAAGTGAGGAGTAATCTGAAGCATAATCTAGTTTGTTCTGTAACGCTTGAGAGTGTGTTGAGGATTGTTTCACGTCCAGTTGATGTTTTCAGGGCCTGCACCAGGGAAAACCCTACCTGTTTCATCAGCAACACAAAATACAGACATAGGCTTTACAGGAAATAAACCGTTACGGTCTGCTTCTTAATAAGGGGAGTGGGTGGATAAGAAGTGATAGTGAGCGCACACACACACACAACACACAACACACACACACTTGCCATTATAAAGCAAAGCAATACATGACAACAGAGACCTGTATAAGTGGGTGGTTATCAGGCAACTGTAGTCCGTGGAGCCATTGTAGTCCGTCTACTTCAAACCTTCATTTTCACACGGGATTCCAGTACATCATATATACATTACCGTCTCTATTAACTGTTGGTGCCTCAAGCACTGCGGCTGGCCTCTCTGGAGCCCACTTCAAAGTTCAGTCTCCATAGAACTCAAGGACATGACTGAACTTTGAAGTCTGTGCCAGGAGGTTTTGGAAGCCTGGCAGCTAAAAGATATGATAAATACAGCTGGATGAAGATATATTTATTTATCTTCTTGGTTATACTGATGCTTTTAATGTTTTAAAGGTTATTTGTATGACACTAAATGTTCACTTGGTAAAGACTTTGCAGTGGCTACACCACATTCACCCTTTGTCTTTACCCCTCTGTAATTGTAATCCCTCAAATACCCTGTTAATAAATTACTCATCTTCTGCATTTACGTCGTCAAAGGAATTTAAATAAGAAAACAGTTTTCATGCTTCTTCTTACTTTTAAAACCAAAATTGTTATTTAAATAAGGTAAATTACAAATGAACCCTAAAACAAGACCATACTAGTACACAAATAAATAGTTGTATTGTACATATGAAACAGCCTCTTAAATTGGCATTAAAACGTTCCAGCTATCTCTTTCTTTATTAACCTGCCAAAGCAATCTGCCTGTCATTCTGGCCCACACAGCAAAGAGACTGAAGCTTCCTTTTACAACCTTTATAAAAGGTGACTCCTCATCCATACCCACTTTGTGTCATATCCATTGTTCTTTTCAAGACAGACAACCTTTTGTGAGTGTGTGAAGGGAATGATGCCTTTTTAGGAGAAGTTTCTAAATAGTCAAAGAATTTCAAATAAAACACATATGGCTTCAGAAGCTCAGGTTAATTTACATCATGTGTTATATTCCCCTCCATTTCAAAACTGTCCCGCTGAATATTCACCTCCACATTTAATTCAAGATTTAACACGTTTCGCTTGCTGAATTTGTCCTCAAGTCCTCCCAGTAATACCACACGACACAACACGGTAAAAGGAATTGATGTCGACATTCTAGTTTTATTCAATTACACTTAAATTCCGCCAAAAAAAGAAATGAAAAATGTTATGCGGAATGGCATTCTGCAGTCAAAATATAAAAGGTAGCACTCAAAGATTGCATGACTGTAACTTTGCACTTTCGCATGTAAAGCGGTCTGTTCCTCCCAGTGGTGGAAGTGGAAATTTAGAAGTGGCGGTATAGAAAATGTATGTGAATGGAATGTGATAGTGTTACAATGAAGGCAGTGGAAGAAGTAGCGGTATGGCATGCCATCGTATACCAGCCCACTTCCACTGCTGGTTCTGTCACAAACCATGTTAGATTTCTCTCATCTATCCTTGTAGAGTGTCTCAAGCTTGTGGTACGCTTGATTAAAGGGGTATTTCTACCAGTTGAATTTAACTCCATATAACAGTTTAAGATATTAGTAATGAATAAGAGATATTTAAAGACAATTTGTTAAACATTTAGATATAAAGGGTTAATTAGCAGACCTCTGGACACATTTGGGGGTCTTTGGATTAAAAATGGGGGTGAATGAATACACTATATGTTTAATGTTTACCAAGTACATCCAAGGGGTTACATGATACCTAAATGTTGATAAACTCTGCTTTAGATTATATTAACTCTTCAAATGCTGGAGAATCAAACCACCTGGTATATATCTATATTATTATTTCAATAATTGATTTATTGTACCCATT
Source organism: Mixophyes fleayi (assembly GCF_038048845.1). Taxonomy (NCBI): domain Eukaryota; kingdom Metazoa; phylum Chordata; class Amphibia; order Anura; family Limnodynastidae; genus Mixophyes; species Mixophyes fleayi. The sequence goes on along the minus strand of NC_134407.1, from coordinate 153,414,124 downwards.
GCCATTGCTCTTCATATATCCCTTGTCATTATTCCTCATCTAATGATACGAATTATAATTTTATTTATGTAGCACCTCTCTCCCAATAGGACACAAAGTGCTTATATACCCTTAACTTCAAAGTGGGTGTCCCTCATATACCCTTTACACTGGGTACTACCTCATATACATTTTACTCTGGGTACCCCCTTCATATGCCTTATGCACTGGGTACCCCCCATATACTGGTTACACTTCACAGTTGCCACTGGTTGTTAGTGAATTTGTAGCATTCTGATGAATATGAGTTGACCCAACAAAATAACATTTTCCAGCGTGTGGAGATGATACTCCTAAGAAGATTTATACAAAAAAAGAACACATTTTCAGACACAGAAACAGCAGTGTATGTTCTTAGGATAGAATGTGGTACAAATTGGAGGACCTGTAATATATAGTTCAGCTGCTGCCATGGTTCACCCCAAGGAACAAGCTTGATTATAATACTGGGTTATCGTGCAGACAGGAGAGTGTATATTGGGTTATAGTGCAGTCAGGACATTTGATACAGGATTATAGTACAGAAAGAGTAGTGTATACCGGATTACAGTGGAGACGGGACAGTGTATACCGGGTTACAGTGCAGGCAGGGCAGTGTATACCGGGTTACAGTGCAGGCAGGGCAGTGTATACCGGGTTACAGTGCAGGCAGGACAGTGTATACCGGGTTACAGTGCAGGCAGGACAGTGTATACCGGGTTACAGTGCAGGCAGGGCAGTGTATACAGGGTTACAGTGCAGGCAAGGCAGTGTATACCGGGGAACAGTGCAGACAGGGCAGTGTATACAGGGTTACAGTGCAGGCAAGGCAGTGTATACCGGGGAACAGTGCAGACAGGGCAGTGTATACTGGGTTATTATGGAGACAGAACCTATATATACTTCACTTGCATAGTCTATTCCACACATGTGCTTATACATTTAGATTTTTATGTATTCCAGGATTAATTTGACCTAAAATCCAGTTGTAATAATTGATAGCAAGACATTTCCCTAGCACTTTCCACCTTCATTCTTCACATTTGAGATGAGTTCCTTTTTTGTTGTACTAGATGTCCCATGATATGCTAAGCACGTCATGGAAACAATTCTTGTGTCTTAGAGGTCACGGAGACAGACTGAATATGTAATGTACCCTTCCTCCCTTTTCCCGAGCCCTTCTGGCATATGAAGTCATTGGGGACCAACCTAGAGGTGAGCCCTAGAATGAGGAGACCAGGGTCTGGCATGCAACTTTGGGTGATTTGTGAGAGCATATTATATATAATTGTGCTGACTTTTTGAATTGTATCCAACCCAGTGCTCACAGCTGTTCCTTCTCTTATTTCACTGTTGAATTTTGTAAACTAAGAAGAATATGTAGATATGATATATCAGTAACACTAGGTTTAAGACTAACACTGCTCTACATACTTTTTCCTTGTCTGATTATAAACTGAAACACTCCCAATATACACTCCAGACTAGAGTTGAAATACTATTTAGAACACATAGCATGTCCCTGCCTATAAGTGTATTTATACCATACTTTCCAATATTCCTGATTAATAAGGGCACATTAGGCCACATCTCAGATCCACCTTGACCATGCCCTCCTCTATCTGGACATACCCACAATATGATTCCAAAGTTTTAGTCCACACCAAAGTAATTTAACTTCAAACAGCATAAACATCTCCCCTTTATCCGATACTCATTGTACCTCTTTCTGTGGTTATATTTCTACCACTGAGTTTGAGGATGGTTAAGGCCCCCTTATAACCCTGGGCTCTGGACTGATGTGTCAGATACCCCTATCCACCACTGCTGCCAGAGTACAATGTATAACTTCAGTCAGCATGTAAGCCTTGTCAGCAATATAATAGAACAGATCACCTATGAATGAAAGTACCATTTTGTAATTTGCATTTGACTAGAGTTTGAGCACCTTATTGTCTTGATTCATCTCAGTTTGTAACCTGTATATTAGCCGGGCAGATCACCAGAATGGAGACAGGAGGAGATGAGCTGATCTTATAAGAGGCTGTGGTCCTCTCCTGTGATCATATGAATAAGGATAGAGCAGCACGTGACGGGGTCAGTGATGTGATTTGAGGACGGGAATGGGAACAAGAAGCCACAGAGTGAGAGTTGGATAGATGAAGCAGTACAAAGTAGTAATGTCAGCAGGGTCCTGTCAAACCGTTGGGGGAAGATTGCTGCTTCAAACACATCTGTACATGAAACATAAAGTTCATACATCCATTTCTGGTACATATTAATAATATGGTCTTATGTAAAGTCAAAAGTATATGCACTTTTGGTGCGACGTGTATAACTTTACGTAACATATACTAATTGATCTGTATGATTTTGGCGTAGTGACAAGTACACCCATCACCTTGTAGTCACCTGATTGTGGCCCGTGGGGGCATCGGTTACTCCTGTTTCTTGTATAGTTACTTGTATACCGCTTTTCATAAATGTCCCCAATTGTGTCTTTCTCAAACACCCACTAAATTACCATGGAAATCACTGCTAACCATCCAAATAAACCATAATTATTAGATATTTCAATGTTCTAAATTATTTTGTGCTGTAAAGTTCACATGTTTTGTTACATTTTATATTACAACATAACTATTCTACAATACGTGGGCTTAGATTTACCTTTTTTGAAAAAAAAATTAGAATCTGTTCAGTAAAAATATGTATTATACACAGGGGCCAATTTATTATCAAGTGTCAAAAACAATGATTTTTTTTTTTTATCGCCAATTATTTCAGTAATAAAAATGTGTTGTAACCACAATTTATCAATAAAATCTTGCTGAGGTTGCTGAGCGGTATTCAACTGCCATGGTGATACTGCCCCGGCGCATAAAGTGCTAATTTACCGCTATGCCGGACTAGTCTCGGGGATCTGTGCTTGTATGACCTGGCTAGCTGGGCTTCCAAGTCCAAAAAAAAAAAAAAAGAGTTAAAAATATATTAAACATATTGTATAAAGTATTAGTACATGTCCCGCTGCGATCCTTATAGAAAAATTACTTCCCTATTTTTTACATTGTGAAGTTATAACCAGCCAGTTTTACTAGCGGTACCCCCTAGATCAGACGTGCCCAAACTCAGTCCTCAAGAGCTACCAGCAAATCATGTATTCAGGATTACTTTAATCATGCACAGGGTAGTTATTTTATTTGGATGAGTCAGTAATTATTCCACCTTTTTTACAGACAGAAATCATAAAACATGACCTGTTGTTGGCTCTTGAGGATTAAGTTTGAGCATCTCTCCCCTAGGTGTTTATATAGGGTTTATATAACTTTCATAAATATACCTAATAATTGTGCATAGGGAACCATATTTTATTGACACTTTATTCATATTAGTTGAGGATGACAAATTACTTCTTGTGTAGTAGTGTAAAAGTGCACCCAAATGGTCAATTTAACATAAGAATGGTGGAATACTTGTTTCTATTTACCCAGCTATTCGTTTTCAACATAATATCTCTGGCATGAGAGTACTCCTATTTTACTCAGTATAAAACCTTTAAAACATATTTTCTTGTGTAAAATAAATAACCTTTAAATGTTCTCGTAATGTAATATTTGCTGTGCATCTCTCACTCAGTGGTGAGGCAGCCTATGATGTGGCCGGTCAATGTCCATTAAGTGTGCACTTTCTCTTTACTTTTCAAGCAGCAACGCTGCTTAATGTACCTGTGGAACATATTCTGGTTGGCTGCGTTGTGCTGTAAATCCATTTTGCCCTGTAAATGCTATCAGCAGCTTTTTAGATCAATTACTCCATTAGTTTCTAGACACAGCCATCCCATCCATTACCGCGTTGCTGATACTGAATATATAAGTGCAATAAAGCCCTGTTTCCCTGCTGCCATCTGCTGGATAACTGAGCACAGATGGAACGCTTACAAATTAAAGAACAAAACTTAAAATCACTGGTGTATCTACCAAGGGTGCAGCTTGTGAGGACCTCACGCCATCCTATTCACTTGTGACCCCTTGCACCCAAGGTGTCCTATCCAGACATGGATATACCCCAGACGTCAGGAGATCCAAAATCACTTAAATCATGTGAATGCAGTTTTTCTAGACCCGCCCCCGTCCTAACAAAATATATTGGCCTTTTTAGGACAGAGGGAGGAGGTTGGGAGCAAGCATTACTCCTGCACACAGGAACACTGCATTCATACAACGCCCCTGCTCAAAGTACAAATTGTTTCCATAGCATGGACAAAACTTGATGCTCGATACTTTATTTCTTTTTTTTGTCACCTGAGCGCAAGATGTTCTTTGTTTTCAGGCTAAGAGAAACCCCCTCTCTCTCTGTGTCCATAGACCTAGACAAAAATCCTGCCGTACATAGGGGGAAAAAGCAACCCCAATATTAACAACTCCAGTATGCTCAGTTCTGATAAGCTCCTGATACTAGTACATATGTACCTACTGCCCAATTCCGGGGTAAAGCCCTGAGCCATGCCATCACAGAGCATTAGGATACGCCCTTAACACGTCCTATACTGTCTCTTAGGCCACAGTGCAGCAAGTGTCAGGCTCATACACGGCTGCGTTCACAAAGCACATACAGAGAAGCCGGGTGCTTGTAGCCATGTAACCGCCACACTTTACATTGAAAATGTTTTTTGGTTTTTTTTGTGACTTCAGATCTAATGAATTTGATATGAAAGAGACGTTATGGACGTGGAGTCTGCATATACTGAATTCATATCATGTGATAGGACTGGCAGACGGAATGCAGTACCTGACATTACAGGAGAATGTAGCACAACTGGCGTAAAAGATCTCTCAGAAAACATGGGAGACTTGTCCATTCAAGGAGCAGGTTAGTATATCTGTTGTTGCGTTTTCTCTAAGTCTGTTGTCACACTAATCTCACTTTTAAATTACAGCTCCCAGCCTATCTTGTAGCATGATGTAGAGCAATCCTATATTCGCTATTAATCTAACAATTGTGAATATTCAAGCTTTAGACAAATTTAAGTATTGTGTTAAAATATTTGTTAAAATATTTGTTTTGTCATTCCAGAGGGTCAAGCAGGAGGAACATCCTCAGACAGCGGACAAGTACAGAGGCCCGAAGCACAAGATGGCAGCTCACCGTCGTGAATTTCATGTGTCTTGCAGACATCCATATTGATTGACTTTTTTTTACAGAAAGAGACTATTGAATACAACTACCAAACTGTTCATATGGAGCTTCTGGCTGAAGTACACTGGGTGTGAAAAATCCAGGTCACGTAGATGTCTACGAATGGAAACACGATGCGGGACTCTATGCCACCTGGTGGCTAAACTTATTCAAAGCATTTTTTTGAAAAACCACCTGACCTAAACTTGCCTTAGCATTTTTTTTCCTTTATAGAAAAAAATTATATGCAATATTTCATTGACATAATATTTTGTGGATGGTACTACACACTCTTCCTTTCAATTTTGTAAAAGTATACGATTATTTATTGTCCATGTTCAGAAAGTGCTTTGTATATCTAAAAGCAGTTTTGTCCTTGGTAACATCAGTCACATGGCAATGGAAATTTTTAGAATAGATACGATGTGACGTTTCAAGCTGACGTTAAGCACTGCCTTATGTAACTTGTGTGGACCAAAAACTTCTCTGTACTCAAGCCGGGTATTTCTGACTTGTGTATACTTCAAACTGCCAATCTTTTTTTTTTTTTCTTTTTTTTTAAATTTAAAGAGAGTCCACGTTTTTAAGTGCTATATTCTATGTGGAATTGACATTTAAATTCTACATAGACTGGAGAGTTAATAATGGTGTGTCTTTTTTTTATTTAACTATTTTTCTTTGATTAGGAAATTATATACTTAACTGGCCCAAAAAAATAGATTTTGTGTGAATTAATAATCTAATAAACACCATTAGTATAAAGACCTAGTCATTTTGTACGTATACTAGAACTGTAAAACCTATGATGCGCCAGCTCTTGTGGAACCATAAGTCCCAGCATGCTCTTCCAGCTCTGCCTAGGAATGGTATATGTAGACCAGTGTTAGGCAACTTAGGGTGCCCCGGCTGCCCTGCCAGTCAGATCCACAACAGCTGGAGTGGCACAGGCTGTTTCTGATATAGGCAGTAATGTTTGTACCAGACATTATATTAAAAAATGACTCTTCTATTGAAAATGATAGAGGGTATTTGTGAATGTGGAGTAAAGCTGAACTGAAAAGGTGCAGTGATGTGAAAGCTCTGTAGTCACTATTGTCAAAATAGCTTTCATTTTTAACTCCAATTTTATGTTACCATCCTTTGATAAATGTTCGGCAGTGTATTTTTTTGGTTTGATACGGGTCTTCTTGCTTTATTTAACAAGGGATTGTTTTTGCAAAAGTTACAGCATTATACTAACAGATGTTCTACTTTTTACTGTTTTTAAGATAGTTTGCACTGTTTCATTTTGTTAGGATTCTATCTACCACATTAGCGTATCTGGCAGCGGTTGCTTTTTTTTTCTTGATTACACCAGGTAGGTGCAGTTGTGCCACTTATAGCTATAGATGTATGGAACATTATAGAGCAGTGTTATGACAAATTAGTTAAAGCAGTTTTCATTTCATCTCTGTTAATTACCTGGACATTGTAGAGCTTATAATGTGATACGTCCAATGGTAAAATGCCTCACTCAGGAAATATGAACACCACATCCCATTTCATACAACTGAATATACATTAATAGGTGGAAACTTTTACATTGGTGTGAATGGGAGAAAGTACACTGGGCTGCAGACAAAGATATCAGTACCAGCTTCATATTAAGTTTGCTATCCCAGAAAATTATTTTTTAACATATATCACTCTGGTTTGCTATAAGAAGATACATGGTTGTTTATCTTTTTTTTTTTCCCTTTCTTCCAGCTGCTATTAATGATTTACAGTTTGCTAAGTGATGACATATAACAGGTCATGTCCTTTTCTCAGCTTGCTTGTTCACAGCACAATCCCCCTGCACCTCTCTTTCCTCTATCATCAGGTACGTGGAGGAAAGGCCCTGACTCAGAAATCTGGTGACTCCTCAAAAATGTGCTGGAGTGCTGAAATGCAAATACATTGCAACTTAGAGACTCTCACATCAACTTAGTCTCTCTCACTGAAAGATTTGCCAGGGGAAAGAGTAATAGGTAGACATCCATCAAAATCATGTTAAAGTCCACAATGTTTCACTGGCACAAGATCAGTTTTTACGGTTGTATGAAAGGTACAACTGCAAGCAATTAGTGTGGCGCATTATGAGACCAATTTAGAACCATTTCATTTATTTATTTAAACCCATAAAAGGGCTGCTTTCCATTCTCTGAATATTGGTTCAGTTAATAAAATGGTTCCTCCCACTGTACCTACACAACAAGTATACTGTAAACAGATTTGAGACATCAACATTCATTATTTATAATTCTGGATATAGCCACATGGACCAATGGAACCATACAGCCAGATCTATTATCATATAGAGCTTCTTTAGCGACTGAAACGCCTTGTGGAGATGTATAGTCAGGTCAGTTTTAAACTGGCCACACTGATACCTACCCTGCCACTCGACATGGGGGTAACTTGCATAGGTGGTGAAATCTACAGGATGCGGCCTTTAGGCCACTTGACCAGATTGTCTGGATTACTTCTGGCTTCTCTGCAACTTAATGAGTGCACATGCAGTACCAGGCCTCATAACAATCCCCTCTAATTCTATAGTATCATCACTGGAGTTCTTGGATGTTTGCAGCTATCACACATTGCAATATCAGGATATGTTATATGATTTCAGAGTTTATGGACATTTTTATATTGGGGCATAAAACTGCCAGCAGAAATTACTCATAAAATCTATTGGTGAGTGAAAGTCAACAAATGTATTTTTTTGGCATGCATGGGAATAAAACACAAAAAGCAGAACGATATACTAAGTCGGAACTTAATACATACAGAGATCCTTAAATGGGCATGGCAACATTATTGGCATCTTCAAGAAGTAGTTAAAGATAATTAGATTTCAAGAAAATTATTCTTATCCCTTTGGAACTGAGATTTCGGTGGGTAGCAGGTGCCTGCAATATAAAAATCACTCATTAAAACGAGCTTGAATAGAGAAAAGGAATCCATCTCCTGTTTTGAGCCACTGTGTGCACTGCAGTGAGCGTGGAAAAGAAAGCCAGAGAATTGTCAGAGACGGTCAGACAGAAGATTGCAGCCAAGCAAGGCTACAAATCCATTTCCACCGTAATGTTATTCGGAAGTATAAGGCCCATGACACTATAGCCAACCTCCCTGGAAATCTTGTTTGAAGATTGCAGCACTGGATTGCGCAAATGTTGGAGAAAGAACCTCGATCAAATGCCAAAGGTTCAAGTTGACCTTAAGATAGAAGGTACGGCAGTTTTAATTAATACCATCAGTCACCAACTCAATGAAAGGGGATTTTATGGTTGGAGGCAAAGGAGGGCCCTACTGGTGAGTGAGAGACATAACGTTTGACTGGAGTTACCAGAACAAACTAAATCCCTTCTGGGAAATGTCCTATGGACTACTGCAACAAAATTACAGATTTATGATAAAACACATAATCCCTGTGTTTACAGGAGGCAAAATGAAAAAGACACCTTCCCTACACTCAAACATGGAGAAATTTATTTGCTTCTGCTGTGCTGCAACTGGCACTGGATGCCTTGAAAGTATGACCGACATCATGAAATCTGGAGATTACCAGGCTGTTTTGGAGCGCAATGTTGAACCCAGAAAGCTATGTCTCCGTCAAAGGTCATTGGTCTTTCATCAGGTCAAGAGCCCCAAATACACTTCAAAAAGCAACCAGAATGGGACGCTGGACTGTTCTGAATGAGTCCAGATGTAAGTGAAATCTGATAGTGGCATTTAGGAGGAGGCACCTTCAAATCCGAGAGAACTCGAGCAGTTTGTGAACTTAATTGCCAGTAGAGAAGTGGAGGAAGCTCGTCCATGGATCTAGGAAGTGGTTGATTGCAGTTATTTATTTTCACCAAATATTACATCTGGGGTGTCAATAATTTTGTATATGCCATTTGTTTTAATTGTATAATTTATAAGGATATACAGTATTAAATTCAGAATAAAAACAACGGTTATGTATATTAAAAGAGAGAATTGTGGAGACCAAATACTGTTGTTAATTTTAACTAATGTTTAGAGGAAATTGTGAGTTGTTTGAAAAAAGTGGAAGGGTGTCATTATTTTTTGGCCACGACTGTACATGCACCCTATGTGTTCTGTTTTTCACAAGACATCCCTTACCAGATATTAGCAAAAAGGGTGTGACTGTTCCTGGGCATGGCTACATAGCAAAATAAGTGTATGGTTTATTCCTGAAAAAAAATATAGTGAATGTTAGTCAGTTCATATATCAACTATTGATGTTTAATCAATTAGTTTAAAGTACAATTAGACTTAATAAAGGCATCTATGTATGGAGCAGATTCAACTGCCTGCGATGTTCCTGAGAATATCGCGGCTGTGCTTTATTACCGCTTTATATGGCAAAAAGTAACGCTTACTTTTGCTCGCACCTCTATGGGGCACGAGCAAAAGTGAGCAGTACTTTCACTAAAAAAAATTGCGGCAGTTCCAAGACACCAAGTGGCAATGTTTTTTTTAGAATTGAATCTGCCCCTATATATGTAAGTGATAAATTGGAAATTATTTTTGCATTCAGGATGCATCTGTAATGCTTTTTAAATTTGAGTTCCCATAATCTACATACAAATTTAAAAACTAGGTAAATGATCCCCTCGTAAATGGTCATTATCAGTATTATGTGAGCTCAGCGAGGACAGAAACCTCCTGTGCAGTCGAAGGGCTTTATGTTGGCTTTAAAGTGTATTTCTTGCCTACATACAGCTACTTTAAGATCTCTAAAGATGTTCTGCAACCTCGGTGTGAGATCCACTGGGTGAGGGGGCTGAACAATATTTAGAGGTGCACTGTGCAAGTTATACACTTCATATTAACGTCTAACCTCCTACCACTTTAGAACAACCTTTCATTAAATAAACTTCCATATTCTCCTGTAGTACAGCTTAGTTCAGCCTCATCTGTGGTTTAAATTAATCATGAGGCAACATCGAAACTGCCTTCATTACATTGGCAAACTTTGTGAAGCTCATTAATACACTGCTTGATTCTCCCATTGAAATAATGGATGAAATTAAAGGAACACCACCTATGAGCTGGTGCAAAAAAAATTCAAGTCCATTTAAGGATATGAAATGGCCATACACTCTTAAAAATGTGACCTCTTCCATACTCTGCAAGGAACACTATAGCTTTGCCTAACTCCCCCTTCCTCCTTTCTGCCTGTGCAAACTTCTGCTCCTCCACAAAAGCTGCCATCTTGCTCTGCAAATCTATGCGTATAAGGTGAAATCTAGGCGCACTTGCACAAATCAAAGCAGATCGGGTGTCCAGAAGTGTTTTTGCACTGTGTAAGTCACCTCCAGTGGAGGCAGCTATTTTGCAGGCTGAACCAATATTTTAGAGCAGTGATTTTCAAACCCTGTCCTCAGGACCCCTAACAGTGCAGGTTTTCCAGGTGACAAGGGAAATAATTATACTACCTGTGGATTTGTGGATGTGTCAGCCAGTAATAAATACACTTGCAAGGAGATATAGAAAACATGCACTGTTAGGGGTCCTGAGAGCCAGATTTTAAAAACACTGTTTTAGAGAATGCAGCCCATCAATTCACTTGGAACTATTGACATCACTGAGGCTGCATTCTCCTGAATTTTTGTTCAATACACAATATGGCTGCCTCCACTGTGTGTGGGCACCAAGGGCAATTTAAGTGAAGTTGTTTTTATCTTTTTTTTTTTTGCTTTACTAGTGTGCTTTCGCACTGTAGAAGAAACAAAAAAGCTTTCTCTGAGAAAAGGTATTACGTAGCAAAGCAAAATAATGTCATAGGACCTAAGAACAGGTCTATTATAGGGAAAAGGTTTTGTGTAGGTAGTTCTTCACACCAGCTTCAGTTTATACCATTTTATTGTTGTGAACTGCAGTTGTCTTCACGTTCAAATTTCACTGTGCTGTAATCAGAAAGTAAATACATTTCCACTGCAAAGTTTATTTTACTTCATTGGAGATGTGCGATCCTAGAAGAAAGGGTAGGAATGAATTCATTGTGGAGGTTACCATATTAACCTTTCCCCTCAGTTAATTATATATAACATCAGTATGGTTCGTTTATAGTATTTACCTACATTTTAGGCACCAGCACTAATGTCATTGACTCAGCCTATGACAGTTACTGTCACTAAAGGAGACATTCAATTCAGTACAATGTGTCTCCGGAACCATTCACAGAGACACATTGAGCAGATGTTGAGGATGTAATCTCTGCTCATTTTTATTCGCACTCCATAGAGAGGCAAGGAAAAACGGTTTTGCACTGTAATGGCTGGCAATGTGCACAGCTGGACATCGTGGTGGTGTCTTGCAGCACATTGTGGCCAATTAGATCTTACCAATAGTGTTTGTTCTTATAAATAGATATATCTAAGATGGTCTAACAAAATTTAATTGCTAGTACAAGTGTTTATAATATATTTCCATCACAACAGCCAAACACATACTTTCATCCTATTTAGCAGGCTAGAGCAGTACTTTCTCATATATAAAATGTTTAGTAGTATATAGCTGTAGCACCCCTTTCCCTAGTACTCTGAAAGGGTGGTGAAATGTTGTCTCTCTCCGCTTCAGTGCCTCCACCCGAGTCTTCTCCACAGTATGGGGTATGCGGACTGTGACTGGATCCACCAGGGATTGATTCAGGAAGCCCCTTCTTCCCAACCACACACTGCAGTTATAAACAATCAAATGGGTGTTTATTTTGATGTAAGTAAATGGGTAAGGCAGCTTTAAAGAGGGGAACATTCTGGACTGGGTAAGTGGGACAATGGGGAAAATAATAATCAATGGCAACAGTACAGTGAACAGTAGTGACAGAAAAAACAAGATGTCCACAACTCTCCACACTGCATTGACACACAATGTGAAAATATAAATAAAAATGATTTAATGCAATATTCACAGTCCTGGCACTATTAGTTTGTAATATTAACACGTTAATGTTGATGCACTTGTAGAAACATGGGTAACTCAGGCTACTTAACTTGGGTATCTGTTAGTTAGAATGTCTCTACATCTCTGATAGGTAACAGTCTCTGATATATGTACAGTTTAATGTCAGGAGATCTAACTTGTGAAATTAAGAGGTAGTGTTCTTTTCTTTATGCAGCAGTAATGGTGTCACAGTGTTTGCTGTGATTTACTGATCTTTCTCCTTCTCGAAACGGATGAAGGACTGCTTTTAGGTCTGATCTTGCTAGCTGTCCCTCTGCTAACATGCAATCTGCTAATAGCAGTAGTCTCCTTCTCCACATAGGCTAGCTTTGCTGTGTAATCTTCCTTAGGCTACAGGGATCCGGCTCCAAGATTTTGCTGTGCAATACTACACACAGCAGCTTCTGTGATAGCTCTGGTGTTTCTATGTCTGCTTGTACACACTGTCTTTCCAGCATGCTCTCCTCTAAGAGCTCTCTACTTTCCCTGCTGCTGCCACACACAATTCTAGCTCCCAGCACCTATCACTGTCTTTCTTTCTCTTTCCTTCTCTCCTGCCAGCTCTGTCACTGCAGGGGCTGACCTTTGTTTCACCTTGTTTTTCCATGGCAACATGATGTCCTGGCTGCACAGCACAAGACAGCCTTGCTCCATATCCATTATTTGTAATCTTAAAATTAAAGTTAGGTTTGTTTGTTTTCTTTTTCTTCAGATAATGTGAATTCATTGGCTTGTACAAGCCCTCCCTTAACTTTTACTAAATACATTGGTATTTAATTTCCCTACTCCATAGAACCCTTACAATGGGTTAATCCCTAATCAGCTAGTGTAGACAGGAAGAATTTTGTCTCAGCAGTGTATAGGACAGGTAGTGTAGTGAGTGGTTTTTGTTTTATTTTATTCTAGAGGGCTTACCTGGAGATTTTTCTGGCTTTCCACTGAGCTGGCTGTTGGGATGACAGCTCCAGTGGGACAAGTGCCGGTCAAGTCTGCCGATGGGCGTGCACACTTGGAAATGTGACAGGAGCGAGCACGTGGAGACGAGCGCGCATGCGCAGTGCACTATTCCACCTTTACCTCACCTGTCAGGATGGAAACAGGTGAGGTAGTAAACTAATCTACTAAAGGCTCACCTGGTTTAAGTCAAAAGCAGGCACTGTTGAGCAGCTGTAGCCTACTTATGAGGCTCAGTATTGGCTTAGTGTTTGATGCTGCAGGACCTAGCAGCTACCTGGATAGTGCACTATGGACCAGGAGCCCACCCCAAGGTAAGCCCTTATAAAGGTGTTTTTTTGGTTACTCTTAGATCGCTTACCTAGGTCCTTTGTTCTATCGTTTACAGTACATCTGTGGAGCTTGTGAAGGGAAAAAGAAAATATAAATTGAAGAATCGTGTATGTGCAGCTTGTGATGTTAGTTTACCGAAAGATTGTACTGATCCGTTATGTGTGTCATGCACCCCAGAAACAGTAGAGGAGCCTGGGTCCCCTGAACAATTTAAGCAGTTCTTTTCGTGGATGGTTAAAGCAATGCAGGAGTATCAGGCCCCAGAACAGAGAACGATAAGTAACCCTATAGCAGAAGATATGGAGAAAGTAAGGCCAGGGCCGTCCTCTAAAACATTTAGTTTTGCTCAGGAATGGGATTCGGAGTCAGATAGTGAGGATGAAAGAGGATCCCAGGATGTTTAATTTGGATACTGTGAATATTATACTTAAGCATATTAACAAGTCTTTAGGCATTGAGGAGCCAACTGTACCAGTTAAACCACAGGATGCACTGTTTTCAGAGCACCAAGTGAAGACTAGAGTGTTCCATACGCACAAAGTGGATAAAGACTTGATTGCTAAAGAATGTCAGGCCTTAGACAAGAGTCTTCCTAATATGGGGAGACTAAATCGTATCTATTCTTTTCATGATGAAGATGTGCTGAAATGGTGTTCTGTACCTAAAGTGGATTCGGCCATAGCTGGCTTATCGTCAAAGACCACACTCCCGTGAGATGATATGGGTCCATTAAAAGATGGTATGGATAGGAGAATGGAAACTTCCTTCAGGAAATGACACATCTCCTCAGATGTAACTCTAAAGTCTGGGATAGCCATGGCTTCGGTAGCTTGAGCCCTGAGGCTGTGGGCCACTACTCTACAGACATCTTTAGAGGTTATGCAGAAAAACATTGATTTCCTGTGTGAAGCTTCGTTGGATGCCATTGTTTTCTCTTCCAGGAGCATGACCATGGCAGTTGTAGCAAGAAGGGCGCTCTGGCTTCATCCCTGGGTGGCATGTCATCAATCCAAGAGCTGTCTGACAACGCTTCCATATGAAGGCAGTTTTTTGTTTGGTGAAAAGCTGGATAATCTAATGCAGAGGTTAGCAAGTGGCAATGCCAATCGCCTACCACAGGACAGAAAGGTGAGACGTTTTCGCTCTTATTCTCCAAAACAACAGTTCAGGGAGGCCCGTACCTATAGGCCTGGGAGACAATACTCTAGCAACCAAGATAATATGGCAAGACAGTCCTTTCGGCCCTTCAGACCAAAAAGGGGGAGACAAGGACAGCAGGATCCCAATGACTATCTACAGATCCAGTCTCCACTAACTCCAGTGGGCGGCAGGATATCACGCTTTGCAAAAGTTTGGATTCAGACCACACAAGACAAATGGGTCCAGGAGATAGTCACCAGGGGCTATGCCATAGAACTCCATACATACCCAGTGGGAAACAAATTTATTCAGTCAAGGAGCCCCTCGTCTCCCTTAGAACAGCAAGCGCTGGAGGAAAGCCTAAGAGGCCTGTTGAAAACAAAGGCTATCGTATCCGTACCATCAATTCAAAAAAACATGGGGTTCCATTCCAGACTATTCCTCGTCCAGAAACCATCAGGTGCCTTCAGGACAGTGCTAGATTTAAGAGCTCTCAACTGCTATGTGCGAGCAAGATATTTCCGGATGGAATCTGTCAACACAATTCTCAAAGCGGTAGAAACAGGAGATTTTCTGTCGGTAATAGACTTAAAAGATGCATATTTCCATATTCCAGTCACACCTCATCACCAACAATTTCTCAGATTATGCATTCTAGGGCGGCACTTCCATTTCATGTGACTTCCGGTTGGCCTTTCCACATCTCTAAGAACATTCACCAAGGTCCTTATAGTTCTCATAGCGGCACTCAGGGAAAGAGGAGTGACCTTGTGGCCGTATCTGCACGATATTCTAATTTCAGCAAAGTCAGAAGAAGTAGCCTTGGAAGTTACATCTCAGGTGATAGTTTCTGCAACGACACAGTTCGGTAGTCAATATAGAAAATACAGTGGGGTCTCTAGACTCCAAAGTCAATCTTTCAAGGTCAGCGAGGCAGTCCTTACGTTGGTGGCAGCGCCCAGGCCTGAGGAAACAAGGTGTGACTCTCTTAGTACCAGACTGGTATGTTCTTACCACTGACGCTAGTAAACTAGGTTGGGGTGCTCATATGCAAGCTATGGTCAAGCAGGGCAATTGGTGTGACGGAGAGAATTCTTCAGGGTAACATCTTGGAGATGAGAGCAGTCTGGTGTGTGGTTCAGTACTTCCAGCCCTATCTACAAGCCAAGCATCTACAAGTCTTCTCCGACAACAGGACTGTGGTTGCGTTCATAAAGAAGCAAGGCGGTACCAAGAGCAGAGCCATGGTGGCAGAAATAACCGCGCTAATGGAGTGAGCAGAGGTGAATCTGAGATCTTTCTCAGCCCTTCACGTAGCAGGCAAAAACAACGTAGTGGCGGATTAATTAAGTGGACCCCAAGTCCACCCAGGGGAATGGGAGCTGCACGAGGAAGTCTTTCAACTGGTACAACACAGATTTGGAACATCAGAAATAGACCTTATGGCCACAGGAAGCAATGCCAAGGTACCCCTCTTCTACTCCCATCACAGAGACATCAGGGCCCTAGGGACAGATGCCCTGTCAATACAGTGGAACTTCAAACTGGGGTATGTGTTTCCTCCTTTTCCACTCATTCCTCAGATACTCAGGAAAATAAGGAAAGAAAAAGTGGAGGTGATAGAGGTCCTCCCGGCATCCCTGGTTCGCTGTACCAGAGATTGTTGCTGGAACATCCATGGACGTTACCGGTCAGGCCAGACCTCATACAACAAGGTCGTTTTACATTCAAATCCAAACTCACTAGGTTTGATGGCGTGGAGACTGAGAGGCAATTGCTGAAATGCAAAGGGGTCTCAGTAATAGACATTCTAATTCAGGCCAGGAAAGAACTCCTCCATGATTTATTACAGAATCTAGAAAAAAATTATTTTTTGGGCAGGGGACATGGCGAAGGATCCCATGTCTACCAGTATGCCGGATTTGTTAGAATTTCTCAAAGATGGTTTCGTTAAAGGACTAGCACCTGCTACATTAAAAGGTACAAGTATTTGCATCCTTCTTGATATCAAACTGGCATCTCAGGGTCTTATCTTCCATTTTTTCAAGCACTAAAGAGGTTACGCCCAAGATGGAAACCAATCTTAGCCCCTTGGGACCTTAATATTGTTTTGGATGTCTTAACAGCTTATCCTTTTGAACCGTTGCAAGACATATCTCTTAGATGCCTCACTCTGAAGGTGCTCTTTTTGGTGGCTATCACTTCGGCTCATTGAATGGGGGACATACATGCTTTGTGGTGTGAAGAACCCTTTCTGAATATCTATGAAGATAGAGTAGTTCTGAAGACGAATCCAGATTATTTACCCAAGGTGGTATCCTCCTTGCACATCAATCAGGAGTTGATTCTGCCATCTCTCTACCCTCATCCCACTAATAGTGACGAAACACGTCTCCATACTCTAGATGTGGTGAGAGCTATATCTACTTACATTATCAAGACAAAAAAATCTTAGGAAGACAAAGCAACTATTTGTACATCCTGAAGGTCCTCGCAGGGGACAGGCCCCATCCAAACCCACATTGGCGAAGTGGATCAGAGAAGTGATTGCACAGGCCTACAGAGGGAAAGGGCGTGAAGTACCTAGAATACTGAAGGTGCATTCAACTAGGGTGGTAGCGACCTCCTGGGCACATAGAACCCATGCATCGGCAAACGATATCTGCAAGGCAGTCGAATGGTTGTCGATGCACACCTTTTCTAAACATTATCTTCTTGACATTTCGGTCTCTGAGGAGACAGTTTGGGAGAAAGATTCTCCAGCAAGTGCTGTGAATACATTTTCTGTTTGACCATATTAAGCTGTTGGTTTTATTGCCCTCCCGATATTGTACTGCTTTGGTATGTCCCATTGGAAGGACTGCCATGGAGTAGGGAAAGGAACATTGAGAATTCTACTCACCGTTAATTTCCTTTCCTTGAAATACTCCATGGCAGCCCTATATTTTCCCACCCTTGTTCTGATAGTTATGTTATAGGACGGCTTGGGAAGTTACGAAAGACACTGAGGAAGAGGAGGAGCTGCCTTATATAGGGGCCAGGTGGGACAAAATTACTCCTGTCTACACTAGCTGATTAGGGATTAACCCATTGTAAGGGTTGCCATGGAGTATTTCAAGCAAAGGAAATTAACAGCGAGTATAATTTTCAATTTTCTTTCTGGTCAATCTATGCTTTCAGCCATAGAATCAATTAAAAAAAATTATTTTCATTGCCCTGGGATATCGTACTGCACCGCTGAGCTCTCTACATTGGATACAGTTGTATCTTGAGAGCAGCAGTGTATTTGTCTCTCAGTAAAATGAAAGACATTGGTGAAGGGAGCTAAAAATAAAAGTATTTAGTGAAATGTTGCTGGAGGGCATCTGCAGACTTTACAATTAACCACTAGCGCAATGTGCAGAGTAGTAACGTTCAGGCAGTCATTTTGCAATAATGAGGGTCAATTCTGCTTTGGTGTATGTTTGGGGTAGGTATAGGACTAGTGAATCATTAGCATTGTAAGGGTAATAAATATCATATATTGAATTTATGTTGAATTGAGGTACCTGAACCGAAATTAGTATTACCACTAGAACTGGTTATTTACTTTTTACCCACTGGCTAGTGTGGCTAAGACACTGATTGAGGACTATGAGAATTGCTCTGTCTCAAAAGGGCACTGGTGGTGGGATCAAGAACAACCACAAAAATATTTCTGTGGGACAGAATACATGGGATGCGTATATATATTTTTAAAAAAAGGTGAAACACGCACTATGCGAGCACAGGACAAAACACAAAAAAAGTATTTATTGGAGCAACAACAAAATTGAAACTATAAGACTCAAAAATAGGCATGAAGTCTGCCAATACAGTCTCCTGTTCCTCGGATACAACCATGGTGCAACAAGGATAAAATGAATGTACGAGCAGTAGATAATGGCACCTCCTCCGTCTAATATCTCTGGAGTGATTGCAACTCTCCAATTGGTTTGCATACATACAGGTTCCCAAATAAGTCTATGTGAAAGTATCAAATAAGTTTATGTTTTGTTACTTACGGCCCCTAATTTCACCCACTTTCATATATTCAACCCACATACTTGGCAAAGTGGCACTTAGTTTTTCCTGGTTTCAGTAGATTTGTAATTGCACAACTCTAAATGGAAATCCACGCTTCCCTAGTGTTGAGTTAGTGTGTATGCTGCCTTAGGGAAGATAAAGGGGAATAGTCCCACACCCCAAAAGTAGGTAAACATGCATTAAAATGAAATCCCAGACGCTCTATGAATGTGCGATAGACCTCAGTTGTGCTGAATGTTGGCGTGTGGTGTAGTCACAAATGACAGGATGCACAACAAATAATAATAGCAGTTATTAATAAATAGCAAATGTCTATTTGCAAATAAAGTCCAAGTGCACTGGGTACAATTAAAAAAACATATAAGATATGGCTGGAATGGTCTCAATGATTTCAGACAAGCAGATAATTACTTGTGATAACACCTTGCTACAAATACTGACATAACAGTGTGTTACAAGATATAACATAGTGAGCAGTCCAGCTGTATAATCTCAAACCTCGTACTGGGTAAAAGAAGTCCCAGTATGTAACTGAGAATAAATGTCCTGGAGCACAAATGTCCTCTCCGGAACCATGCAGAAATCCGGACCATTGTCTCATACAGGTCATGCGGCATAAAAGACTACATAATTCAATCCTGCTAGGTGGCTGATGCATGCAGCAATGGGAATACAAAAGAGAAAATCCCACTAGATGTCTGATTAAGCTAAAAGGTGTGTTGGCAAAGTGAAAATTTTTACAGTCAGAACGCCCAATGTAATTTTCTCTTTTAATTAATGTGAGTGAGTTCTCTGTACAGCGCTGCGGAATTAGTGGCGCTATATAAATAAATGATGATGATATTTGTTGTGCATCCTGTCATTTGTGACTACACCATACTCCAACATTCATCACAACTCAGTAGATTTATACTATTCATGTGTAGTTTATTACTTTAAAAGGTTGCATATTGAATATTTACTTATATGGCTTATATAATTCCTTCTTTAACAATATAAATAAGTAATATAAGTGATACCAGTTTTTATCTGCCTACGCATCTGCACATCAATTGTCATTAATAACAGTTAATCGTTAGTTAGTCATTAGAGCTCAATAGGCACCAGATACAAATCATAGCTGTCCTACTTTATTATCCTGCCCAGCCTCTTTTTGGCATCTTATATATCTTGTAGATACTTCTCTTAACTAATTAATATTTCTAATACAATTATTGTACCCATTATTTATGTTTTGTAAGTTGTGGTTTGGTCTAGTAAATAGTATTTGTAGTTGCTTATGAGTGGAGTTGTGCTAAAAAGAGAACCCAAGTAAGAGTGAGTCTTAAACGTTGACAGTCATATAGACATAACAATTCACTGGGAATCAATGGCATGAGACACTAAAATAGTGGTTGAAATAGTTATAAATATATGTTATATTGAAGTTTTTGGTATATCAGTCATTTTCATGCATTACTTACGCTGGTTTACGTCTGAAATATTCGATCAGCATTTCTTAGCAGAATGTTGCCCTCTGATGGAAGAAGTACTGACACTTATGAGGGACTTGATCAGTAACTGGTTGCCAGCAGACTGAAGATCTCCACTACATGAGTATACCTGACTGCTGCAGAAACTATTATTGCTTGTTAAGAGTTTACAGTGGTAGGCCTATAAGTTTTATATTGAAAGTGTATAGTTTGCTTACACACGCACACACACACACACACACAATGAAAACTTCTCCTGTCAAACAGATGGCAGCAGTATTAAAAAATATTCTTTTGATTTCCAGCTGAACATATCCTTATGGTCACCTGCTTTTGGATATTTAGACCCGTTTCCACCACCACAGTATCTGTAATCTCATTGAGTAGTGGAGTTAGAGGTATATACTGCAATAATGTCTATTTTACTTGTTATGTGCAGTTAGGAAGGCCAATCCTGTTCAGAGAAATGTTATGTCCTCAGATGCACACCAGCATTTCCTAACATTTCCCGTCAGCAGTTCACATTTTAAGGATATCTTAGATAGAGTGCACATGGGTGAATCTGGGCTGTTGTACAGATAAGGATATCATTAAAATGTGCCCCGCGGCAAGACTTAATGGGTGCAGTTGGGGAAAAACGACTTTAATATACGATTTAAATGTCACATGGTATATTTTGAGTTATGTTCATAGCTTTGTGGTCATCACCATGCCATACGCTTCATACAATTTAAAGAGAAGTTCTTTCTTTTCTTTTTCTGGTAGAAAGCTGGACATTGCTGCGTTAATGTTCTGAAATTGGTAAGAAAAAAAGACGAGATTTAATTTCCCTATACCTGCAAAACTTATACAGGATATCTTTATTCTTCAAAAGGACAATTCAATTTTTAAACATTTCTATCCAATGGGCTTATTCCGCTTTACTAGCTGTTAGATGGGAGTCCTTTGGCTGGGTGCCCCTGTTGTATTTGGGCTTTCAAAATAGTAACTATACTGGTTAAATTGTGCTTAAATTGCACTGGTATTGGCGGGCAGACATTTTATGGGCACAATCAACTCACTAAGTGACATCACTGAGCAACTGGCTCATACTACACAGAGACTACTTTCTTATGAAAACTGGTTCTGCCCCCACAATCTACTTTTACACATGCACTTGAATCTCAAGGATTTACTATGATATTTTTACCGTCTAATATAGTAATATATCCAACAGCATGCACTATTTGCAGAAATATTAAAGACAAATTTAGGTGACATAAATAAAGGATTTACATACTGGCGTTCGGTGAATCCAGCTACTTGGTGGGTCCCTTGATGATTCTAACAGTTAAGCAGGAGATCCTCCTTCCTGACCCAGCTACTTTTAGGATTTTCAAAGCTCTTCCCAACAAAAACTTATCTTTCACATGAATGGGAAGATTCTGTGGTTGGGTTTAGACCTACCCAAGAAGGAGAGAGGATCTTCTCCTTTGATTAGATGCATCAGGGGACCAGCTGAAATAATGGATCCACCGAGCACTGTTAAGTAAAACTCTATTTTATTTTAGGCCAGCCAAGATTTTAGTTTTTGATTGATTTAGCTTTTAAATATAAATGTAGTGGGATATAATTCACATTGTCACTTTTTTATCATTTCCACCCCTCCCGTGGTCCCTTACAAACTGCTGACTAGAATACTGTTCCCACGTGAAAACTTACCACCCGCTTAAACTCTTCTTCTGTGAAGTCCATGTGATTAAATGCAATACCATAGTCTTTGTCTAGCGTAGATCTGAAGATCAGAGGATCATCTGTGCTCAAGGAGTAATTTGCTTTGTCTTTCATAAATCTGGTGAAAGAGAGAACCTGGTCATCTTCACCGTAGAGAAATTGTGAATGTGTACCCAAGGTGTAACATTATATATATTAAAATATATACTTTCTACACCAAAATAAATATTCATTTATTTTCCTGTCAGTTTCAATAGTCACTTTCAAATAAGAACAAAATATATAGATTATACCCAAGTAGAAAGTATCATTCCTAAAGTTAAAGAAATGTGTAAAATAATTTTGTAGTACTGTTGTTGTACTCTCTTTCTGCCAGTAGATGTCAGTATTGCACTATTAGCATTTTGAAGGTGTGTTGAAAACAGTGACAGAATTGCCCATCTCTGTATTCCTGGCTCGAGACATTTATTAAACTATTGAACATAGAACATTAAATGCTAAATCTACAAAAAAAAAAAAAAAAAAAATGATTTAAACTACAGATGTTGTTATTTAAAAGGGACATTACTAGCTCCAAAAAGTTAGATGCTTGCGCTCGGCAAACGACCGTCGCCTCTCCTCCACTCTCATTACCTCTTCCCACTCCCGAGTCCAAGACTTTTCCCGAGCTGCCCCCTGCACTGGAATGACCTCCCTCGCTCCATCCGTCTCGCTCCCAATCTGTGCTCCTTCAAACGGGCACTCAAAACTCACCTGTTCCTGAAAGCCTACCAACCATCTACCTAACCCCTCATCCACTCTGCTTGTTCTCCCTCCTCTCCCCTGGTCCCTTTTTCTCCATTGCATCACTGCCTCCCTTCGTGCCTGTTTTGTCCACCCTCCCTTAGGATGTAAGCTGGTATGAGCAGGGCCCCTCTCCCCTCCTGTCTCCATACCGACTCTTCTGCTCCGCCCTCACTCCATATGTCTGCCCGGAGTTTCCGAAGCATTGGTACTTAGTGTTTATTGTTCTGTGATGTTTTACCCTGTATAGTCTACTGTTCGTATTATGTAAGGCGCTGCGAAAACCCTGTGGCGCCCAACAAATAAATGATAATAATAATAATAATAATAATAATAATATGCTTGACAAGTACAGTCACAATGAATAAAGTGGTCTTAAATCTGCTTTTAACATTTTGGACTACTTTCTTCCTTAATTTCATCTTTTTTTTTTTATATTTTTCCCTTACAATACTATCCAATAGACCCTCATCTATATCTTAAATGAATCATGAGTGTGACATGATCGGGACCGCGTTCATTACGTGTCACTATCATACAGTCAATTTTTGTATTGGTCGAAATGCGCTGTTCCATATAAAGTGTGCCTGGACTTCTGCTCTTTTGTGGCGGCTTCTCTCTGTATGTGGTGATCAGTAACTAAACCTTCAATATCATTTACGTTACTTACTTTATCACTGGATGTTTAGTAAAGTCAGGATCACAGGCACTTGTAAGGTAACTGGACCACGGACAGGTCTGCAAAATAGAAATAAGCGATACAAGAATCACTTGAGAGGCACGTAAGCTAAACACACATGGGAAGATCCAATTGCTTTTCTGAAAATCCTGTTTGTTTCTCTGTTACAACAGCTACCAACTTGTATACAGATGTGATGACCAAATTTACAGTCATTTAGATCGTCGCATCAATCTGCTGTGACACCACACCCACACACGTCAATACAGTGCTCCGTCCAAACCAAAATAGCTTTTGTAAGAGTTCTACAGAACTATGCTGTAGCTTCACTGGCTTTAGTACAGGATGACTAACCTGCAGGCATCAATCTTGTTCCAGTAAAAGCACAGCCAACAGAAACTGAAGGTTTGAACAACTTTTTAAACTCTTAAGAACTGTACTTGAGCAAAATATGACAGTCAGCTAAAACATTACATAATTTGCATAATTAGATAAATGATCATTGAGAATGATCAAACAAATAACATGTAAATAGCTTTAAGAGTTGTTTGGATACAATTTCACATAAAACTGAGCTTATTATACACAAACATCACAAAACATTACAATATATAATACACACACATATATGATGTCATAAATTCAGAGCTATACATGTATTCGGTAAGCATTAAATAAGCTGAACAGTGTATTATGTTCATTGTTCTACCACTGCTGGCTGTTAGTTTATTGTCGTACATCTATTTCCAGTAGTTGTAGTCAGTCTGCAGGAGGACTCAATATTCTGTTCCCGTTTCTCTGATTCTCCAGTAACACTGATATGAATAAATTAATGGATTGGAAATATTTTTTATACCAGTTGATGAGTATCCCCATTCAAATATTATTTTGCCTAATTAAAATCATTATACTGAATACTACAAATGACTGCAGTAGTTCCTGATGCTTGAAACACAATTTCTGCCTGTGAAAACATCAGAATAAGTGGTGGTTTAGTAACACCTAGAGAGGAGCCTATACCTTTAAGACCCTGTCCTGGATCTTTGTTTCAGGTGGAGAGAATTATAAAAGTAAAATTTCTAAAAATAAAAAGTGTCATTCTTAAACAAAAATTTGTTTAAGAAATGCTTAAAAAACTGTCACTTTTTTTTACCCTTGAAATGTCTTTTTAAAAAGTTTAAAATAATAGTTTTGTTAATTGATTTGCCGAAAATAGAATGATTAGCTCCGAACTACAGTAAATTTACTGATATACTCTCTAATGGATTATTCATCAGTGATAGGCAACCTGATACACTTAAAAATATTCAAAAAGGGCCACACATTACATTTAATATCTGTAATAAGTTAAAATAATACATTCAGGGGGAGATTCAATTCTTTAGAACAATGCGGGGTGCGTATCATTAACGTTAAAATTACTGTACTAACGGTAATGACGCGCCCCTCACATTGTTTTTTATCTCCCCCTTAATCTAAGACACAATGCATGCCTTAGAATGTGCGCACATACCACTTACAGCCTCCACGCACTGCAAAATACCATTCACCCCGTACAATTCCATTTAGCATAAAAAGTATCTAAGATCTCCCACTTTCCTTAAAACTGCCATCAGCATCCCCACTTACTGATTATTAATAAGAGCTTGGCTGCGGGTGAAGTTTGTGGGACATAAAGCAGAGAAAGAGAGCTGGGGGTGACAGGGCATAACGCAGAGAAACAGATGAAGAGTATTAAAGCTGGAAGAACTTGAGGCTGCAGATGAAGGATATCGGGGCTGCATGCGGTCCTCTGGCCTCCTGTTTCCCATCACTGGGTTACATTGAATCATCCATCACATTAGAAACACCAACAACAACAACATGGCTTATCTGTGTCAAAATGGACTGTTAAGGTCTGTTCAAACAGGTGTGTAGAATGGATGGATTTTTAGTCTAACCAAGTTATCTAATTACTGTTACACTTTTGGATGAGATGAGGGACCCCTGGATGCCTTTGGCAGGTACAGCCAGAGGAGTTTGGAAAATTTTCATTTTTGGTGGCAATATCCTCTAAGTCTGTAGATAAAAACTTTACACCCCAACAGTCTTGAATGAAAAACAAAAAATAAACTATCCAAACCTCTGATATGCTAAGGCTGCACCACAGATCTGCCCACTGGCAATGACCATACCCACAATCACATAGTACAATTATCCTTCAGGAAATCAGGTCTGTCCTACAAAAGAAAAATGGACAGTTGGGTGGGATGAGATTACCGATTGGACAGGTGCCACGGTCTTGGCCTTATCAAACTCCCGCAGACGTCATCCATCTTCTGAGACTCAGTCAACTAAACTTAAAATCGAAAGTTGAAAGTACAAATCCAAGAGGGTGTATTTCAGAAGAATGGGCCCCATTCTTTTTTGGGAGGGAAGGGACTCACCAATGTTCAGAAATGTAGAGTATCTTACCTCTGTTTTTCCTATATAGCTACAGTATATTTCTATATCTATATCTTACCATAAATATTACATTCATAAAAAGGACTAATTTAGGGGCCTGCAATAAAGATTACTGTGCATGTCATTTACTAAATAACAAACCTCAAAGTGCATATTCTTATTCAACAGCTCTTTGTACAAATTGGGGTCTTCAATTGTGTGGTATCCATGCCCAATTCTTTCTGTTTTTAGCACCTCGACAGCCTGCAATATACAAAAATTATTCACATTAGAACTCTGCTAGAGGATAGTGTGCCCGATATGTCGTGTTTACCTCAGTTTTACAGACTTATACTTGTCACTTCCACACAAAGCAGGCAGCCATGTTCTGGGCTGCACCAATATTCACCATGTGAGGTGAACTATGGTGCCATGATTTTTCCAGCTCTAATTCCCGCAATATACACTTCCTACCTCCTTGACAACGCTTGGGGGTCCCACCTCTCCAGCATGGACAGTCCTATGTATTCCACATCTCACAGCTTCCTACAAGCAGATCAGGAAAAGCTTTAACAGACAGAATTTTTCACCACTCATAGCATAACCCTATCAAAACCTTTGAAAAAATATTTTACAAAAGAAAATAAAGTCACTATTTGACATTAAGGTATAACAAAGGTTATGTGTTTATTGAACTGAATTATATGCATAAATAACTGGAGTGTTTATACTTAACTAAAGATGTTAGAGGTGCTTGTCTAATTAGACAGACAGACAGTGACTGACACGTGAATGCAGAAATGCATAGAGTCGACTGACTGATCCATACACAGGGCCAATAATATCACAGCAACTCAAACAACTGGCATCTCAGTTTTATGACCTGCGACAAATCCTGTAAGGACCATGAGGAAAATATGTGGCAGGGAATTTAGCTGTTTGTAATGGAGTGGGAAGGTAACATTTAACTTTTTTATTTTAGAAAACTGTTTATTAAGAGGATCAAAAACGTAACAATATAGTAATTTGATAACACAAGACAGCACCAGGCAAATAACTTGTTAACAAAGAATATTTAAAGCAGAGAATGCAAATGAAGGCACAAGCTAACAATGCTGATTTTCCGTTAAAGAACGGATGACGGGGGCAGGGAATGAGACGAGGTGGGGACAGAAAGCGATCAGGAGGGAGTATTGCGCAGGTGAAAGAACAACGGAGGGGGTTAAGATAACAAATGTTTAAAGACTGGGGTATGTGGGATAGTGAGCATGATGCTAAATTACAAATTAACTAGGATTGGTTACAGAAAGAGGTTCAAGACTTTGTGGGAAGATAGAGAGGAATATCTCAGAATGCTTGTAATATACTCCATCTGTGGGCTATGCTTAATTTGCACCATAGTGGGGGATGCGCATGTCTCCATGAGGCCACCAAATAGCACGTTGCTGCCATCATATTGTGCCACAACAGCTTGTGGGTGTAGATATTTTTTTTATTTTTTTTAACATCTTTGTAGTGAAATGTCAGGATAATCCTTAACACTGTAATTTACCATCATGGTGCATATCTCAACATTTACATTTTGAGATTCAGCAGTCCTAAAAACTGTAGTTAAAAATATGTATCACACAGTGGAGGCAGCCATTTTGTGAACTGATGCAGTAATCACTGTGTGTAGGCAATTGATACAGTTTAATCTACATGTTTACCCCATTCATGTATATGTACTGATGTCTCTTTAAAATTTAAAAATTGTTTTTATGTTTATTCATTGGCTACACACAGTGGAGGCAGCCATTTTGTGGGCTGAACCATTCTTGCGGCACACTGAGAGGGCACACATTCCTAGTGAATGGATAGATTGCATTCTCACGAATACTGCATCAACCAGAGGACCGCCTCTACAGTGTGTAAGTAACGGATCCACTTTACCCGACTTAAATCAGTTCTATAATCTCAGCTGATTTGTAAGTACCATAATATCATCTCTCAAAGTGGGATGCACTAAGTTGCATGCCGAAAGCAAAGTAAATGCCATAACAATAGAAATAATAGGATAGTAGAAATAACATAGCTTTTTTTTTAAAATGTCAATGTGATCTGCTAAAGAAAGCGTGCATTGCTGCTCACAGTAGTTTATGTGTGAATGACTTTTACTCTGATCTTACTTGCTAATTGACTCCTAAATTCAGTCCTAATTTACAGGTATTGATTCCTTTCAGTGGCGAGAAAAAATTTAAATTCCCACTGTTTGTTAATTTTCATAGAAACCCGGCTATGACCTTTACCCCATTTCTTGTTATGTAAAAATTCAGCTGTTATAAAATAAACTATCTCCTTGGCTGTAAAACACATGGACTTGTTGGCTATGGTGAATGAGTAATTTACCGCTGCTAAAGTGCAAATTCAAAGAAATCAGAATGCAAGCAATGTGTCACTCCTGTCATTAAAGGAGTAGAGAACATGCAGTTACACTTCCACCAGGACAATAGGACTGCTGTGACAGATTATTGGGCAGTGCAGACAGAAGACAATACATTAAGGGTACACGACTATTACTCTCAGAGACGGTGTAACAGTGAAACTATAAACTGAACAAAAATAGTGAAGAGTATTATAGATACAATATAACAGCTGAAGAAGGAGAATCTTACAGGAGAAAGGTGACAGATGCAGTGAGACTTGAGAGAGGGTTATTCCACTACATCTATAGAGATGATGCACTCTATTATAATAAGGGTGCTTTCCTATAGCCACATCACCTCCCGTCAATATACTAGTCCTGAGCGTTAACTTACAGTTCCGTGAGGCTGGTCTCGGGGCTCAGCTGACTAGCTGCTTCATGCATGTGCAGTGGAACCGAATGCCCAGACATGGGAATTTTGTGAGTTTTCCATGAGGCACCGGGCCTGATTCATTAAGGAAAGTTAAGCAAAAAAGTGAAAGTTTTCTTACTCGAGTTTTCGGGACAAAACTATGTTGCAATGCACGGGGTACAAATTAGTTTTTTATTCTGCATCTAGCATACGAATACTTGATAGCTTATTTGTACACTGAAATTTAAAGTTGATCTAGGAAATGCCTTACCCCAATATATACATCTGCCATCACATTTTAAATTTATCTTCCCTCCCATGCAATATTGTTTTTACTTACTTTTGCTTAACTTTCCCTAATGAATCAGGCCCATCGTTTCCAACTGGGGATATAAATTGAGGCTCTCCAGTACATCTGGAAAGGCAGTCTTAATTTAAAGAAGGCAGGCCAGCGCTCCCATGTTTTGCAGGAGAATGTCACATTCTGTTCAGCACTACCTGAAATGCACTACTTATCAGACAGGTGGTAGCAGCTATTATATGTTGGATGAGCTTGTTTAGGGGTCGTGGGATAAAGGAATAGGTAAGAAGAGCTGGTATTTGGATGTTTGAAACATCGAGGTTGAGCTTTCTGATATCCCCCCAACCTTCAGCTAGTGTGAGACAGTCTACATGAGATTACTCCAAAAACCTATATGACGTAGAGAGCCCAAATGAGAAGAATAGGAGGTGTTTGGCTTCCTAAACATCAACGTCCTCCACCAATCACAGAAGGGAGGGGAGGGATGTAAAGCCTATTCTTTCTGCGTCAATGGTGAATGAGACCTTAACGCCAGCAGACTACCAAGACTTTAAAATAAACCGCTCTGCCATGATGATTTAATAGGTCCTGCATACAACACAGAGAGCTCTTCTCTGTGACCCAAGTACTGTTGGTTCCAGAGGGTATGTATTTGAAATGACGAGTCAAAATATCGACACCGAAATGTTGACAGTCAAAAGGTGTACATGTTCATAGTGTCCACAGTTAAAATGTCAACATGTAAAATGTGGACAGGGTTGTATAGTCGACAATCAAAATGTCGTCATAAGTACACAATAAGAATGGCAATATATGTGAAAAAAAAACAAACAACCTGGTGTGCCCCCCTCCCAAACAGCCTAACAAACCCTAGGCTGGTACAAGGCAAATCAGTGAGACAAAAAAAGCATGGTCCCCCCAATTTTACCATTACCAGGACTAGGTTTTGTCAGCCTGGGCTGGTGGCACTATAGCAGGGAAACCCGCAGAGCTCTTAGCTTTTAGTGGCTGTAGTCCTATATATCCCCATGTATATATATATATATATAGCTTTTGTCGCCAAGTGTTCATTTGTGCCGGGAGCTTTTTTATTTTTCCAAGCCAAGGATCACTGTATTTATTTCAAATGAAGAGCCTGGATCTAGGTGAGCAATAAAAAGGTTGAATGAGTGATATTATTTCAAATAATGTTATTTTTACACTTGTGTGTGCGTTTTATTTAAAATTGTCCTTGGTGCAGTACAGGTCCCAGTGTGTCCTAGGTGCAAAGGCATGCTGGCACTTATGCCCCCCCCCCCCCCCATGTGCCAGCATGCCCTGGCAGCTCTGGGTATGCTGGCGCTTTAGTACTACAAGCACCAGCATGCCGAAACACTTAATGGTAGCCTGGGAATGCTGGGACCTGTAGTGCACCAGGGACAACATTAATTGATACACTTAATTTATCATTATTACCACACACCCACCACCCCAGCGGTGTGAGAAGAGCCTTAGTGCGATCAACACGGGACTGGTTAAACTTAGAAAGGGAGGGATGGTGGTTTGCGGACCCTATCTCCCTAGGGAATGCAGCCCTGTGCTGACCAGCCTGGGGATGGTTTGGCATTATGGCAAGGGGACACTATGCATCTCCCTTTCCATTTATTACATCCATTTCCTTTTTTTTTTTACATCTGTTTATGTCGACATTTTGAATGTCGACTTCACAGCCCTGCCCACATATTACATGTCGACATTTTAACCGTGTTGCCATTATGTGCATGTGCATGTTATGACTATCAACATTATGGCATTGTTATTTCATATCCAACCCGTCTGCAGAGCTGTTTTGTATTATATCCCAAGAAGATGGGGGGTTCATTAGTTTTCCACTGCAAAAATATAATTTCAAGAACAAGCAGCATAACAAACAAATTGCCAGTTCCATCCTATATGTAGCTCCTTCTGCATTAACACCCATGACCTAGCTTCTACTTCTCTAGAGACAGTTTGATAGCTGTGCACTCCCAGCATGCAGTGGGAGATAAGTATATATTATAAACACACACACTAAGTATAGTATAGCTAAGTAAACCAAACACTTAATAGTTCCATGTGAAGCTAAAAAAAAGTGTGGCCTAAGAGCAATACTAGTCACAGTCTATACACAGATTGCTTAACTACGTTCATCTTCCCCTCTCTCTGTAGATGAGAAGCAAGACAGGGGAGCAACATTTTAACAAACTGACTCTATATTTCTACTATTTGAATGCAAAACTGCTATTTTCTAAGGCTGCATTCCTGCTAAGGTGTGGCAGATATTAAAAACAACCAAGAGTTCCATTTACCTAGTAAACGGAGTTGAAATACGTTTCCTAAATATTTTCATTGGCTTTTAACCCTTTGCTGATTACCAGGTGCTTCTGAGAAATTACTGGCTCCTATTTTTGGCCCTGACTGAGAAGTAAGAACAGAAATGTATACCTCCCAACCGTCCCGATATAGGCGGGACAGTCCCGATTTTAGGGCTATGTCCTGCCATCCCAATAGGGACAAAGCTAGGGGTATACTGTTCACTGCTGCTCTGCATGGAACGGGTGTCGTGCGCAAAGCAATGAAGGTTTCTTGAGGGAAGGGTAGGAGAGAACGGGGCAGTCTGGTGGTTCAAAATCGCTAGACACGCCTCTGGGGATGTGGCCATGTCCCCAATGTCCATGGCCACGCCCCCTGTCCCGATGCTGCCTACCAAAACGTTGGAAGGTACATAAATAAGGGATACAATAAGAGTGGATAGCATAAGGGTTTGCGGAAATTGTGACAATGCCCTCCCTTCTTTAGTCTTCCCCACTGCACATTGGGGGTAGAAGCCGTGATCACACAAATCACATCATTTACCCCTTGGATCTCCCCAGAGGCGTTTGTTCTGTTCATGTCTGTGGCTGAGATTTCATTACATTTTAGCAGACCAAACTTCTAAATAGGGTAAAATTTAGTGGCTGAATTGTTGCTGTCCCGTTCTAGAAATTTAATAGGTTTACTCTGCATTTATAAAAGACCATGAATGCTACGTGAAGTGATATTTCTATGTGTTAGGGGGCTGACTCACACTGATCCAATCATTCTCAATGAGTGATAGTTACATATAAATGAGAAGGGTTGGTCGTGCGTTGTTTGATCAGTTTAGAAACCACCGCTGATTTACTCGCTAGTTAACAAAATGGCTCTATAATTTAGAACAAAAAATACCTTTGTCCCAGTGAAAAACATACACAGCCACCCAAGTGCTGTACAACTATAAGGCAATGTGGCACAGGACACTGTACTGTATAGTAGAACACCGACCAGGCTCCCAGCAGGTCTAACAGAAAAGCATTTGAAGGGTTCACATAAAATAACACATCTGCCTGGGCAGATTGGACTATCGTGTAAAGCAGCATTGCTCAATCTTACATTACCCAGGACCCCCAAAGGTGTCAGTGTTCCATTGAGCTGCAGGACCAAAGAACTCAATGTGCATTTGGTCTTGATCCCAATAAAATGTAATTAATATCAAAACACAAAAAAATGGTTCTAGAACCCTTCTGGTGGTCCTGTCCCACAGGTTGCCGAACTCTGTGTCCTGATTTATGAATTGGTTATGTTGGTAAGTACAGCATTCATCATCATCATCACCATTTATTTTATATAGCGCCACTAATTACGCAGCGCTGTACAGAGAACTCACATCAGTCACTGCCCCATTGGAGCTTACAGTCTAAATTTCCTAACACACACACAGACAGAGATACTAGGGTCAATTTGATAGCAGCCAATTAACCTACTAGTATGTTTTTTAGAGTGTGGGAGGAAACCGGAGCACCCGGAGGAAATCCACGCAAACACGGGGAGAACATACAAACTCCACACAGATAAGGCCATGGTCAGGGAATTGAACTCATGACCCCAGTGCTGTGAGGCAGAAGTGCTAACCACTTAGCCAACCAGGCAGCATTGATTACTATTGTGTTGGCAGCCCACAATGTAAGACAGGCCTTAAGTGACTACATGCTTTTGATAAAGTCTTACAACTCCAGAGAGGTCAGTCCAAAGCTAGAAGAGGTATTATAGAGGGGGTTACATTATAGCTAATTCTGTGGGTAAGCACTATTTGTCCCTCCGTGGAAGAGGAAACAGAGGCACCACAAAAAGCATACTCGTTACGACATGCCTTCTGTGACAAATGGAGTGGTTTGCCACAGACTTC
Source organism: Mixophyes fleayi (assembly GCF_038048845.1). NCBI lineage: Eukaryota > Metazoa > Chordata > Amphibia > Anura > Limnodynastidae > Mixophyes > Mixophyes fleayi. The sequence goes on along the minus strand of NC_134407.1, from coordinate 153,381,054 downwards.
TAAGAGAGGAGTTATGTAGGGACGCGGAGGTCATTTTGGGGTTGTTTTTTTCCATTGCTGATATAAAGAGTAATGTGCAGTCCTTTTAAAGCTTGGATATGAAATTCAGAATAACAGTCATTGTTTCTGATCAATCTAGGTGCATCAGTAAAATCAAAGATTAAATTCAAAGCTCAATGACAGAAACCAGGACTGTTCTGAGAAAAACAGGACACATGCTAGTCAGGCCATTAGGTATATCCACATATTCCAGAATTGGAAGTAAGACACTTCCAATTCCTGATGCTGTAAGGGGATTGGTTGCTGCAAAAGATGTGTTGCCTTCCGAGATTGGAATGTGGTTTGTGTAAACTGGGAAATGGATTTATTTGTCCTAATTGAGTATGTTTTGAATTATGATTTAGAATAAGTCTCCATGGTATTTTCTATGCAAAATTTTGTACAGTCAATTAAAATATTATTTAGAAATATATTAATGTTATCCTATTCATTCTATTATTAACAATACATTATAATACTTAATTTGCAAACAACAGCAAAGTAACAAAAGTATAGGAGCACACTTTGGTCCCTCCACCTTTCTTAAAAGTTAAGAACCCTGCATTATAGGGCTTATATAATATAGTTACGACATGCCTACTGTGACAAATGGAGTGGTTTGCCACTGGCTTCTAAGAGAGGAGTTATGTGGGGACGAAGAGGTCATTTTGGGGTTGTTTTTTCATTGCTGATATAGAGAGTAATGTGCAGCCCTTGTAGTGTATAAGATTGTCCAAGCTGCAGTCTGTGAATATTCACAAAAACACACAAACGTTTAAAAAATGTCAAATTGAAACAAACTAAGCCCTGAACTCAGTTTAAATTCCACACTCCCAACCACATTTAAGGTTACACCTATTTTCACATTAACCCCCATTTGCTCATCGGGACTATTTGACAGTGGTTAATTTAATGAGCCGGTCAATACACATGTTGTGTTATGCTGCGGATGGTGTTGTGAGCAGGAGTATCCATGATTACTTACTGCTTTTGCACAACCCCTACAGCCATGAATATGCTGCCACTTAGGTGGTAATGCAGATGTAAAAGGTATATTTGCATCAAAATTGACATCATTCTTCTTTTTCTGAATTTGATATTAAATCTTTGTTCAGTTTTCATACAGTTTTGTCTCCCACACAACTGTTTTCCTTGATTTTATTTTGCTATAATTATGAAATCTAACGCACTTCTAACATAACAGCATTTTGCTCACCTCATAAGCCTTCTTGTGTCCTGGTGCTGCCTCGCAGTTCAGAGATTCATCACCGGCCAGGTCGATGGCAACTACTGTGTCATTCAAATACTTCTTGCAGAGTTCAACCACCTCTAGCGACCATTCTTTTGAAAAGAAGATCAGTAGACAACATTGAATATATGAGTATGAAAGACTATAACATGTTACACAACTGGTACAGGACTTGCCAGACGTCAGACTGAACACAGTGGGCCTCATTTACAAAGTGCAAAGCGGCAGAGTTGCAGCATATAACCCTCTTCGCTAGTGCTGCATGGCTAGATTTTTGTCAAAAGCTCATTGGCTTACAGAGATGGTGGTGTGTGCAGATGAGCAGAAGTTGGCCCAGGGGAGGGGTTGGGCTGAGTGAAGGCGTTTCTTGCAAAACATGGAGTAAGTGCAACAAAGCGCAGCACAAAAACAAAATGTTAGAGACATTATTGAAATTAGATAAAGGGGTAGAGAAGGCGCAGTTTTAGGGGTGTTACTTGCTGCATAGCCTTTCCTACCCTGCAAAAAAAAATAAAAATACTTAAGATGTTTGTACCAGCTCAGAGCTGGCGGAGGTAGGGTCCGTCATATGTTTTAAAAGGACATATTTTGCACTTTGCCCATTTTTTTAGTTTTTTTTGTTTTTTAAAATAAAAAGCACACAGAAGCAGTATTTAAAAATAATTAAAAATGAAGGGCTTTTGCACAGTGCGCACTTCTAGTGTGCATCTACGGAGAGAAGGCATGCACCTTCCAACATTTTTGCACTGCTCATAGAATGCATGCTGTAAGTGAGGTCCAGTGTGGGGTATTTTTTACCAAGTCAAAGATATTAAAAAAAAAAAACCAAAAACATTAAGTTAGTGGCACACACAGAAAATGAAGATTTACATACTGTGTTACTACATTTGCACATTTAGAATGTTTGTAAAAAAAAATGCCCATCTCTAAGTGACTTGCTGCTATATATTTGATGCATGAAAACTGAAAATAGGAAAGTTGCTCAATGATTAAATGCGCCGACTGAAGAACCTTGATTTTTGAATACATTTCTATGAATAGTTCTCTACTGGAGAAGTGTAAGGGGAGATGTGCAGAGGTGGGAGGCAAATCCGCACCCAAGGGGGTTTTCTGGTGCCTGGAAACCCCTCTCCTTCCTGGGGTACTGTATGCTTGCAGTGGCTGGCCCCTCCCCCAGACCATCCACTTTACAGATTGTGGCTGCGGCGAGAATTGCATCATTTTGGATGGGTCAAAAAAGAACGTGATTCCGAGAATCACATCATGGAGGCTACAAATCCTGCCCACTTCACTAGGAAGATCTACCTGGATTTCGGGAGTCTCCCGGACATCCGGGAGAGTTGGCAAGTATGTTGTATCTCATGTGTGCTGCAGCCAGCAGGAGACAAGATACAGCACTGGAGGGAAGTGTGGGAATGTGTGTGTGTGGGGGGGAAGGTTTCATGTAAGCGTGTCACACAGTGTCACATTGAGGGAAGGAACTTTTTAATGTAAATGTGGGGGGGGGGATTTTAGTGTAAGTGTAAGGGGTGTCTCAATGTAATGTGGGTGGGGTGCGAGATATTAATTTTATAGTATGGTGAGAGGGAGCTAATCGTTTAATGGTGGGTGAGAGCGTTTAATTTCTTGATGGGTGGATATTTATTTGATGGTAGGAACTATTTAAGTTAATAGTGGGGTTGTTGCAGACCTATTAATTTAGGTTGGGATGATGGGCCTGTTAATTTAATGCTGGGGTGTGTGGTTGAGTTTGGGGAGTAGGATTGCCATTTCTTAAAAAGTGAATGCTAATTATTTAATGTTTGGGAGAAAATAGGTTTATTTATTAAATGTGAATAATAATTTAATGTTGGGGTTGTTTGGGGGAAATACTTCTTTTTATTAAAAGTGAATGAAATTAATTTACAGTCGAGTTGGTTGCAAGGAGGAAGGACTTATAATGAAACATGGGTGCTTTAGATTTAATGTCGGACTGCATAGAGGAGGGAGCCTTGCAGTGTTCACTCATTGCTAGGCTTTCTATACCTCACATACCTATCGTTTTTCCAAACAGGGACCCAATATCCCAGGATCCAGACAAGCACACCTGAGCTTGAGACACAAGACAGCAGTAACAGGTAGGAGAGAGCGTGCCATGGAAACCTCCCTCTACAAATCCTACGTTTACCCCTGTGAGGGGAGATGTACAGGGGTGTGAGGGGAGATGTACAGGGGTGTGAGGGGAGGTCTCAGTGGAATGGTGGGAGTTTGGTTTACAAGTGGTAATTTTGGATCAAGTGGCAGATAACTGTGGCATGTGAAGGAATTTTGGAGCATGCAAGTGCATTTTGGGATGAGTGATGTGGAGTGCCAAAGTTGTTTTGACAGGATAAAGGGATGTGCCACTTTTGAAGGTGAAGTATATCTGGTTGCCCGTCACTGCTGTAATGGGTAAATTTATAAATAAGTACTCTCAGTGCCCTGGAGACCAGGCTCGGAGGCTGCATGAAATGCGAAGATACAGTGGTGGGAGTGGTGCAAGGCCTGGTGAGCACAAACTAAAATTAACATCCTCATTCATTTCAACAATGGTCACTATAATTTGTGTAGTGAGTCTTTAAGCAGTGAAACATAATGTTGCATATATAGTACTTAGTACTGAACAGTATTGTGAGATATGTTTTAAACTGTTACTAGTGCAAAATTGTTATGTATTTAATAATGAGTTTTACTGTGTTTAATACATATCTAAAACAGAAATAATTGGTTTAAACAATTGAATTTTAAATGTTTTTTTTAAAGTGGATTAGGTTTAGTTGTCTTCATTTGTGTAAAGTATACTGTATGGCTGTGAATACCGGAACGCTAACCCTGACGGAGCCGACAAGTGAAACTTGTCAGAGGCTTTCCCCAGTCATTAGGATGCACATTAGCGCAACATGGTTATAATTATACCAAGTTTATACCAGGATGTCTGTGAAGCTGGAGAAAACGTTTGACTACTTTGTATACTTCCAGTTTCTACTGCTGTGAAAATATTCCACTTTTCAAAACTATTTTCATTTTATTAAATATTTGTATTATGTTTTTCTCTCAGTGGTGAAGTACGGATTGATTCCATAATTGAATATTTGGAATTCTACCTCCATTACCCCATTAATTTCCATAACCATTATCTACAAAAACCTTGGCAGCTGCAGTGGTCAGTATTGTTCACAACTCTGTGGAACCCCCTGATCTCTTTGTCAGCGTACAGAGGACTTAAAGAAATTGACCAGGTCATGGTCTAAATCACAACCACAGATTGGAAGCTTTGGTACTCCAAAATATAATGCTGGGAACCACGACACGAGTGAGCACGACGTATTGAGAGAGAATTTTGAGGAGCACGACGTACTGTTCTTTTTGATAGCTTATTATCCTGACTTGCAGTGAATGCGATTAAGAAAGAGGACGGCACCACAGAATTACGTCCGCATGGACGCTGACAGTAATGTTTCTACTCTTAAGGGGGCAGTTTACTTAATAACATTAAAGAGGCGGCACCTCTTCCAACTGCCCCCTTAAGAGTAGAAACATTACTGTCGGCGTCCAAATTACAGGGGAGAAACTTTCCTTAGTTAGGCCCATAACAAAGTTTGGGGGTGGAGACTGGCAGTAGTGCCGATACACCCTCTAAGGGCCCCCGACTTTGCTCTGCTGAGCATATGAGGAGAAGGCGAAGGCTCAGTGATGTCCTGTTTGGGCTCTCAGTTGTGCAACTGAAAACCCAAGTGGGGCTTCACTGGACATGTGCCGACCCCAGTGTATGCTCAGAAAAATAGATGGACTGGCTCTCACTTCTGGGACCAATCATCTGCCAGCCCTATTGTCACTGCACCCACTCCGGTAGGTTATATTTTATCCTAAAAATATACTCTCAAATAGTCATAATCATTATTTATATAGCGCCACCAATTCTGCAGCGCTGTACAGAGAATATTTGTTGCTTACCTCAGTCCCTGCCCCATTGGAGCTTACAGTCTAAATTTCCTAACACACACACACACACACACACACACACACACACACACACACACACACACACTAGGGTAAATTTGATAGCAGCCAATTAACCTACCAGTATGTTTTTTTGGGAGTGTGGGAGGAAACCGGAGCACCTGAAGGAAACTCATACCAACACCGGGAGAACATACAAACTCCACACAGGTAAGGCCTTGGTCCAGAATCGAACTCACAACTCCAGTGCTGTGAGGGGCAATTATTGCTTTGTGTTCAACACGTTTCTACTTTCCAAATTACCCATCTTAAATTAGAATTAGAATTGCTGTAACTTTGTGTCAGGTTTCAAAGCAAAGTCCCACTCCTGATGAAACCGAATTGTTTTATTTTTTGTTAAACCTTTTATTTATGTAGTTTTTGTTAAGGGATAGGACAGACAGATGCACACAACCCAATGCAGTTTAAAATATCAAATCAGTTCATGGGAGCATACTGGTAAGTTAGATAGTTGCTGACAAAAACGGACGCTAGCATGCGTGTGGTAAATAATTTAGATTGAATGCTCCACTGCGGCAGGGACTGATATGAATTATTAAATGTTCTCTCAGTACCGCGTGATATGATGGCGCTATATAAAAATAAACAGTAATAATAAATATGGTCTATTTTCTACATATGGCTGTGCCCTCATGTGTCCATATGGTTCCATCATACAGGGGGATAAGTAAGGAAATACATTTGAATAACTTTATTCTGTGACAAAAAAAACAAATAGGTAGGAGTGCAAATTGTAGTTATTTTTAATTCTTTACACAAACGGATGTCATATTGCACTTTCTAGTTCACTTTACATGTTATGATCAGGCATTATTCAAGGGCTTGCAGTCTAGTCACTTGTTATAAGTTCACATTAACCACTGCATGTGTAGGCTTTGTGTGATAAGAACTGTAAGCTTTAGCTACAATGAGCATAACTGCACATAACATCAACAATCACTTATTATTTGTCTGAAGAAACTCTCAGGCACACTGACTATATTACCAAGTGCAGTATACAAGGAAGGAGAAAAAGTGTGTTTTATGTTACTTTAATGTACAGTTTACTCTTAATAAAAACCATTTTGCAAATAGAGAAAACGATCCATTTTTCTCCAGTGAAATGAATGGAAGTGGGACAAGAGAATGTCATCGGATTGATTTAGCCCACAAAATAGATGTGTCCTTTGTGTGCAGCTGACTGGGACAATTTAAATCATATGTTTTGGCTTCTATCTGTGTCTCAATTATCCCAGGAAAGTTCCAGCAATGCTGCTATAAATCTAACTTGGAATGCATATTTTGTTAGAATTCAGGCACTGGGAATCACTACATTAAAAAAAGATTAGTTCCTATGAAGACATCTGGAATAAAAATTTGGAAAGGGCGACGTTAAAGGTTTGTGCAAACTCGTCACATCAGTACATCAGCTTTATGCTTAAAAAGGAAAATATGAATGACAAATAATTATGACGTTATAGTATAAACCATGCAACTCCCAGCTTTGGAATGTGGATAGAGTGTTTCGTGTTCTGAATAAACTTAGCTGTAACTATCCTGGATTCATTCTGAAGTGTTTTCATGGCTTCATCTTGTCTTCACAAATAAATCTTAAGTTTATAGGGTGAAACATTGTAAAAGAGGTAAAATTGGGTGCGATAACCTAAACAGCAAAAAAATATCCAAGAAAACGTGATAGTGATGGAGTAATGAACAAATAATTTTCATTGTTGGTCTAATTTCGCTTTTCCTGACTGCAGATGCCTAATAAAGAGACCTATGTATAAATTACACCTATACACAGCAGAGGAGGTACTTTGAGTCACAATGATGCCACTAGTTCACAGTGGTTTTGTCCCAATAACTGCCTCTGTGTGTAAGTAACAGGCTCACTCTAAAGCAAGAGTAGAGAAATTATTTTATTGACCCGTTTTGCATCTTATTGTTTGGTCATTGTCAGGTAGCCACTTATCCAGTCAAAGCAATATGTAAGATTTATCTCATACTCGCAATGCCTGCCCTTAATTAATGGTCTTCATTTAAGGAGCAGACAGTGCGTGTATGAGGAGGATACTATTTAAACATGTCATGAAACCTCAACAAAACTATCTTTGTGAAAGCCTTAAAACGTGTGAGTGAAATCAAGCCTGTTATAAAGGAGTAGAGACAAAGTGCTATAGAATGTATTCATCTGGGACACTGTATAACTTAAGGATTTATGTGTGACTATGAACATTACCTTCATTCAGTAACTTGGTCACTTACATATTCATACAGCCTATTTAACTGACTGTTATACGAGTCTATGATGGAGGATGTAACCACAAAATTGTGCGCTACTTGCATAGTGGAAAATTATTAAGGATTATGCAGGACTTGTAAGGACTTCCATGTGGATCATACCGACATCCCCACCAGATTTGGAGAAAGTTCCCTCTGTGCACACATACCCTGCAGCATAAAGGAGAGGAAGTAGGAAACATCTTGTGCAACCTGGAAGGCACCAGATACCATCTAGAATAAACTTTATCGGAGGTTTCCTCAACCATGGTAGAGGTCGAGGCCTTAGAAACCCCATCTCTAATCCTATTCCACAGGTCATCATTGTCGGGAGCCCCAGACCTCTCAGACAGACAATCAAGTTCATGCCTCAGGAAGGAGTAGAGTATGGACAGGGAGGGGGGGGAAACCAGGCCATCAACTGAGATAAACAAGTTAGATCCTCTATTCGCCAACAGCGCTAGACTGCTTGCTGGTGAAGAAGGTTTTAGTTGGTTTAGATTGGGGGCGGGGGCAATGACCAGCAATAGGTTAAGGCAGGAGAAATCTCTGAGATTTGCTGCTTTAATCCCTGAATAAATTAAAAGAACAGCTGCATTGGCCATTCTCTGGAGAAAACAGCTGTTTTCTCCAGATTCTTGGCTCATCTCAGCTTAGTAAATAGACTCCTAATCGTCTGTTTAATTTAACCTTTTTGCTTCGTTCTTCATGATATTTGTTCAAAGGGGTGGTTATATAGTGGTAGTAGGCTGGACTTTGTGGTGAAGTTTATACATCATTCACCATGTGCATTTCGAGCCCGACTGGCTGGAAAAAAACTAAACAAATAAAACCCCAATATATTATTACTAGCGACTATGACAAATAATAATGTATGTCTTTGCTCATTAATTCACGTTGGCTTTATCACAAATAATATGTCACTGCAATCTTGGAACAATAAATCAATGTTGTTACTAACTTTCTGATGAGAATGTGGTATTGCCAAGAGTCTTGTTGCTACAAATTGATATCCGGACAGCTAAAATTCCTACATATCATTTAGCTTTACTTTTTGAAGCACAAAATAAAACATGAAGATTTGATTTATTACTTCTATTTAATTAAAAAAATAAAAGAAAGCGAAAGCTTCATAGGGTGATGTGGAGCTGGTTGGATCCAACTGTAAATTAACTCTATAACTACAATTTGGCAGTAACACAAAAAAACTTTTAGATGTAAAAAAAGTAAAAATATGACTCCCTTCAGACACATATCCTATCACTGGACCTCTAGCATAACACTACTATACTAGATAGCAGAGACTGTAATTATCTCGTCTGCAGACAACCGCCAAATGACATTGGCCAACCAGAAGAGAGGAAAGAGGAAAAGCAGTTTATAAGCCAGTTGCAAAACATCCGATTGGTCATCCTTTAAGAACAATTCAACAAATGAGTTGCTTCTGGCACAACATATGGTGACACACGTACAAGTATCTAATTATTTACCAGAGGGGTGTATGGCATTTCAGCATGCTTAGATTCTTGTTCTTTTAACTGGAAGTGGGGGAATTGGTGTATTCTTGTGTTCCGAACGAGGACTTTAATATGGTAATTTCAATAAAGTTTGTTTACTTTTTAATATTGGTATTTCGACCAGAAGGCTAAATATTTATCCAACTTTGTTTAAAGCGAAACATACACTTGTCAAAAAGTGTGTTTGTACAGGTCCATTCGCTTATAGAATTTGGAATGTGTTTGGACTATCATTAACAACAACTGACACCTTACTGACATTCTATTGCTCAGCAACCATTGATTGATACATCGGTCAGCAGTGTGAGTACATACAAAGTTAAGCCTACAACATGTACATATATTTCATACAGCAAAGGCAAACTGTCCTATGAAGTTGCTATTATCTATAATACAATCTATACTAGAAGATATTAGAGCAGTGGGGGGGGTTGGAATACATTACTTGGCATGTGCCGCATGCAGCATAGAATAGACCTGGCTTTGATGTTGAATGCTTTCTCTCCTTCCCGTAATCCTTGATTGACAAGGTCAACAACATCATCTGGTGTTATGTCACCCCTGCCGAGACAAAAGTTGTTACTCATTCAACATGTACAAAACATGTTATGGTGACAACAGTCACCTTGACACTCAACTTTACTAAACTGGTCTAGGAGTTTTTAGAGTGGAATTACAGGTTTGTGGACCCTCCTAAGATACACTGCCTGAATTTTCAGAAGAAAAGGATGGCTGTATTACCACTCGCAAGACTTATGTTATATTGCAGGAACCCTGGCTTTCCCCATCCATTGAATTAGAATTTGACTTGTAGAGTAGTCTAGGAAAATTCTAAATTAAAGGTTGCATGCATCTTCGAACTCAATGCCTACAAATAAGATATGGGAGAGGAAAGAATATTTTGTAACTTACTGTGCATTTTACTTCAAGTTGTACAACCGAAAGGCAATGTCCATGAAAAATAAAACCTCCAATACAGCGGGTAGATTAACCATAAAGAATAAATAAAAAAAGTGCTTAAATGATGGGAGGTTATATAAAGCACTGAAACAATTTGAGGCTGGTCCTCCATCATAAAACGATGAGTCCCGGGGGAGCAGTCTGCACCATGTACCAGGATGGCCATTTTATGGTTGAGCCTCAAATTGTTCCAACACAATTTCTAACATCCTATCTTCTAGGTGCCTTTTAATTTATGCTTTATGGCTAATAAATCTACCTGATTTATTGGAGGTTTTATCTTTCATTTACAGGGACTTCTGATTGTACAACATATTACATTTCATCAGTGTGGCAGTGGATTTATCAGGAAATTGATCTTGAATGGCAGTGCAGCTGTCCTGCTCATTTTGATACAAACTCATGGACATAGAGAATATTATGTTTGAACTATCTCACTGCTGACACTTTTTGCTATATTTGGTGAGAGGGGTACAGCAATTGCTTTGATCTTGTACGACTTTTTACACATATTCCATGTAATGTAAGAAAATTTGCTTTTTGAGCAAAGAGTGATCGCCTGAGCTATGTCTGTAGTAGGATGCTGGATATCTGGGTCTCCACCCAAGGTGAATACTATATATTGCCCATCCAGTGAGGGCTTATAACAGTCATCCATGCTGCCTGACTGTTCTGAGTGATCAGGATTCCACTTACTCTTTTTGTCCCCATGGGATTGGGTCCACTTTGGAATTGGCCAGAAAGTGAGGACTGTATCTGACTTCTACATATAGAACGCCTTCTTTGGCTTTCATTTCGACAAATTCATAAGCAACTCTCTTAATAGCTTCTCTGTCACCCCTAAATAAATAAATAAACAAATAAATTAATTAGTTATCAAATAGATTTTACAGACTTGACAACTTAAAAGCATGTTTATAGGGCAATCTCCTTGGCCAACCTAGCACAATATGGCTCAGAAAGCTTAAATCAAATGTGCTGCATACAGTTGAAATAAATGTGCAATTTTTAGTACAGTGTTATTGCAAACAGGGTATACCCTGGGCTCTATGCAGAGCATGATGTGTGGTATAGTGGCAAATTATATACATATTGCAACACAATAGTAAATATTTAGCATAAAAGCATATATTATATTAAATGTTTACTTTACATATCTGCCTCAAGTATGACTGGCAAAAGTAAACTAAATTACAGTGTACATTAGGCCAAATTGTATCAATATGGAGCAAACCTAGTACATGTGCAAAACATAGGGATATTCTATAAAAGTGAAAGAATCTGAAAATGTTCTTAAATATGTCTGATTGAATGACTATACAATTTTCACCATAATCTTTTTAAAAGTCTTTATTTAGGATTTAAAAAGCCCTTTTTGTCCTTTATTTAATTATTAAAAAGTAGAACTTTTCCTGAGCGCTCTTAAAGGAATAGATATTTTAGCTGTTGCTTTCTATTCTCTTACGAAAAATATAATTTCCAATTATATTAAAATCACACTCACTATACATTTATAGCATAAAAAGAAGCAGATATGGTGGAAACGTTGGCAACATAATGTTACAGAATGTGGAGTACAAAAAAAAATAATTACAATTCTAAAGAGAAGTTAAGCAACATTTTCATTCCTCATATTTTACAGAATATTTCCCATACAATGCTTTTACCACTATGCTTTTGCCTGTATAACAATCCTACAATGCAGCAATCATGATCTTCATTTATTTGTATGGCGTCACAGAATCCGCATTGCTGCACATTTAACAGAAAAAAAAACAAAAAACAAACAAAGCAAAAGTTAATATAAGTTAGGGACAAGAGAAACAATAGACTCAGTAAAACTCAACACAAGAGACCACAGAGTAAGCAACTACATAAGAATATAAAACTATAACAAAAGAAACAGTACAAAGACGATGAGGAGATAAGAGGTAGAGGAGGCCCAACTTTGTGAGTTAACGTTAAGAGGAATAAGGTAGAAAATGAAGACCATAGAGGTGGAGTGAAAGGGCAGTGAGGAGGGAATTATCTTATGATGGGTCCAGGTAGGCAAGTGTGAATTTCCCTCTTTAAAAAAAATAACTCATTGTGTGACTTTTATATGGCTGCTGTGTGCAAAATTTCGCCTTACAGCCATCTGTACCCTGATCTCATGGCATATGGTAGAGAATGCGAGCAGTGCACTAAAATTTGCAACCATAACAGTTGTAAGAGACCGTTAAAGGGCCAAATACCCATTTATTTGGATTCAAGAAAAGACTGTCACAGTGCCCTATGATGGAGAATATAACAGATGCCTACTACAGGCTTCATCTGCACAGCAGGAGGCCACCAGGGTGCAGGAAATGGCTATCAACCAGTGCCAAGACCGCAAAACCTTCAAATAGGGAATGGAGCAGCTGACAACGGTGCCTGGAAAAGTTTCCAATGGCACCATGGCTAGCTCAAGCCATGTATGGGCTGGTCTTTTTTTTTGCAAAAGATGTCTCTGTAGCTCATGATGTTCATACTTATCTTACCACCTGTGTAAGAACAGCGGAGTGAAAGGGCTGGCCTAAAGTACAGTGGGCATGCCTGTTGGCACCTTTCCTTTCTGGGGAACTCACAAAAGACTTATTTTGACTTCAGCCTTGAGGATGCTCATGAGAGGGAGAAATCCTCTCTGTTCAAGTACAACATGTGCACCGCTGGATGAATCTACTGGACAAACCTTACAATTCTCAGATGCATGACCTCATCCACATCACCAAGAACTAGCTAAAAAGAGAGACTCTAACTGGAGCATGGATCCGGTTGTCATGGACAGATATTTTAGATCTCTTTCTGTTGTACTGCTCAAATGGGTGAGCCACAGGGATCCTAAAACAGCAGACAAGCTGATAGAAATGGTGGAGAGGTGTACAACGACTGATGAACTAGTACCTAGGTTCCCATACTGTGCGCCGCGGCTCCCAGGGGTGGCGCGGCGCTGTCACAGGGGTGCTGTGGACAGGAAGAAGACGTCACGCCCGGCATTAAGTGAGAAGCGAGGAAGGAGGAGGATGCTGGGTCCCGGGCATCGCCGGATTGGTAAGTAGTTTTTTTCTTCTTCCTGTCCACGGCGGGATACTGAGGGGGCAGTTAAAATAGCAGAAACCCTGTCATCTATGCAAGCTAGGAATGAGCTATGAGCATGAAGCTAGGAATTTCTCATAAGAAATAGAGGTGTTTTCGAACTACCTGCCCAAATGACAATAATTAAACATGACATAGACACTGAACCAGGGGTTATGAGTTAACATAAAGCCATACAGATTACCAGAAGCGAGACAGTTTCCAACGAAATAAAGAAAATGTTGGAGTTAATATCAAGGATTCGCACAGTGGGTGGTAGAGCCCCATTGTCCTTATTCTGAAACCAGATGGGAACTTACTATTCTGTAATGAATTGCGGAAACTGAACATGGTTTCCATTATTACTAGCGTTGGTTAATCAGGGAATTTAAAGAGGAACATTAGTCTCTGCCCCTTTTCAGGTTATCTAGTTTTCTATCACAGACACTCAAGCATGGCTAATTTATTCTGATATACTGTTAAGCCAATGATCTTGGCTACCCTGTAGAACCTTACTTGAACATGAGTAGAACGTACAAACTCCATGGGATAGCACTGATTGGAATGAAATCCAAGGCCATCAAATTTGGAAATCAGCAAAACCAAACACAAACCATGTGTTTTTTTGAGTAGCGTCATAAGTTTTGCTACACCATATGACAGGTTTCTGGGGCGGGGGGGGGGGGGGGCACGCATTATTACTGTTACTACGGTAACTGATGCGCATTATTACCGTTGGTATGGCAATTTCAACACTGATTTTGGCTGACAGCTTCCTGAGCCATGAGCTGAAATCCATGTTAAAATGAATCTACCCCACTGAATCAGAATTTTTCACCTCCAGGCTGACTGTGTATTGTATTTTACCACAAAAAGTCAAAAAAGCAAGTATATTAAAAGAATCACGAAACCCCCAAACTTATATTTTTAAAGATAAATATATATATAAAAATTATGAAGGTAGAATAGACTGAACAGTCCTCCAGTGAGTTTGCAGTGAAGCTCTGTTAACTAGTTAATATTAATTACGTACCCCTTCTTCACATACATATTGATTTTATCCATGTAATAATATTTATTTGAGTACAATTAAAGAGTAATATGATTTACTACACATGAAAACCTGTTTTGTAGCCTGTGTTTATTTCTGAGTTTTGATGATGCATAAAAATAGGGATAAATGCACAAGATGCAAAGAAAGAATTACCAATACAAATGTTGACCACATCTTGAATATTTTGGGTACAGTTTTGAAGGGACAAAAGGGGGACAAAGGAGGACTAGAGAGGTTTCAGGCACGCATCCTCAGTCACAAAGGGAATGCAGAGTTACATAATAAAGAGGTTAAAAAAGACTAGCTTATAGGTGCTCTAATTAATATGTATAAATATATTAACGTCAATAGAAAGATATATTTAACAAACGTTTATATATCAAGGACAAATGGTTCTCAGTTCAGAATGGAAAAAATAGAAAGGGAATGCCTTATCTTGTGATGGCAAATTAACTAGCAGAATTTGAAAATGTATATGATACCTTTCTTACAAGAAATGGTACCTGTACCTGTAATTAGTAGCAGATATTATAGGGGTGATTTACCAGATTGCCATTTTTTTTTTTTTCAATTTCTTTATTGAAGAATGTCAAACATGTACACATCAGTAAATAAATTAGAACAAAGATATGTTTATACTTAATAATCATGAACCATGACACATAGTATGAGGAAAGTCGTCATCTGTGAGTTACTGAAGTGAACTATAAATATGATATCACACATAAGATACAAAAGCCTGGAGAGACCGGGGCAACACAAGCACTCTCCTAGTCCAGAAAGATAGGTGGGTCTTGCATGAATATTCTAGTTTCGTACCAAAGGGTGTTTTGAAAACATTTTTGTATTTGTTCTCTCAGCGGGACTGACAAAGTGCCAACAAAGCTCTCCCAAGTGTCAAAAAATTTCCCTGTGTATTTTGTTTTTTGGAGGGAGGCTTCCAACCAGTCTATTTTCATGGCAAAGAACAATTTTTCTTTAAAGAGGTCCAGTGTGGGGGATGTGCTCTGGATCCACATGTGGAGGATGCATTTTCTTGCCACTGCCGAAATAATCAGCAGCAGACGTCTGCCACCTCTGGATGTGCGGGTATTTGGTGGGAGAATGCCCAATATAGCCCAGTCTGGTGTGAAAGGGAGATAATTTACCAGATCAGCAGTAGCGAACCTCCACGCGCGTATCCAGAACCCTCTCAGCCATTTTTGTTGTTAAGAAGGAATTATTTTCCCCATGCGAGGCAAAAAATTTAATTCTTACACTGGGGGTCTTGTTTTGCCTCTCTGGATCATTCGATATTATGAAATGTTGAACTCCATTGACCTGTGTCTTTTCCAGCCTGTCTAACAATGTATTGTACATTTCTGGGATATGTATGTTACGGTTTATTACAGCAGAATGTAACATGACAGGGTTGGGACTGCAATGCACCAAGTTTAGCCAAGACTGCACCCTATATGGTTTGTAAAGTATTTGTTGGGAGGTATATAATGAAACTTTGAATTTAAAATAAATAAATCTATCATCTGATTAGTATGGTACACAGCATATTTGTGCTCCTTTAAATCTGTTAAGGACAGATAACCGACATGGCATAATATAAAAGAGGAAGAATACACATCACAGGTCTCTCCATTGGTTTCTAATAGTTTTATGAGTAAATGCTGATTACTTTAGGCTGCTGGCGTAAAGTATTTGCAAAGTCAGTATTTCTTTTAAATTGCAGCACAACCTTTCATTGTCACAAACAAAATGTACAATCCAAAACATAAAAGTTCCTCTTTTTCTGGTGTGTGTATATAGCATCAGGGCCGGATTTCCCGCTAGGCATCCTAGGCAACTGCCTAGGGCCCAGCGGTACCCAGGGGGCCCTGCCAGAGCCGACGGTGAGCGGGGTAGGCAAGGCAGAGGGGCGCTCCCCTCTGCCTGCCATCCCCCTCTGGCCGCAGGCACAATAGAGGCTTCAAATGGATGCAACATCAAAGAAAAAAAAATGAGAAAAAAAACAAAAAACTCAGCTGACCGAGCGTCGGATCCCGGCAGTCTCCTCTCGTCTCCCACTGAAAATGACGGCGGGCGTGATGACGTCATCACGCCCGACGTCATTTTCAGTGAGAATTCGGCGAGGAGCACAGCCGGACCAGAGGAGGAGGAGCAGCGGCAGCGCGCCATCGAAAAAATATGAAAACAAGAACAGAACAGGCAATTAAAAGGTAAGTTAATTAACTGAGGGCCCATGCTTGTTCAGTCGGGGGCACGAGAAATGTGGAACAGCCAGGCATTAAGGACACAGAGGGGCATGATGACAAATTTAAAAGGGGCATGTTGACAGCTATGTAAAAGGGGCATGATGACAGCTATGTAAAAGGGGCATGATGACAGCTATGTAAAAGGGGCATGATGAAAGCTATGTAAAAAGGGCATGATGACAAATGTAAAAGGGGCATGATGACAGCTATGTAAAAGGGGCATGATGACAAATATAAAAGGGGCATGATGACAGCTATGTAAAAGGGGCATGATGACAAATTTAAAAGGGGCATGATGACAAATGTAAAAGGGGCATGATGACAAATGTAAAAGGGGCATGATGACAGCTATGTAAAAGGGGCATGATGACAGCTATGTAAAAGGGGCATGATGACAGCTATGTAAAAGGGGCATGATGACAGCTATGTAAAAGGGGCATGATGACAAATGTGTAAAAGGGGCATGATGACAAATGTGTAAAAGGGGCATGATGACAAATATGGAACAGAGGGGCATGATGACAAATATGGAACAGAGGGGCATGATGACAAATATGGAACAGGCATTAAGGGCACAGAGGGGCATGATGACAGAAATGTGGAACAGGCAGTGTGAGGTGAAATAAACAAGGGGAGCAAAAATATGGAGGGCACAATGTGATGGTGAAGTGTGCACAGTGTAATGATAAAAGGGCAAAAGCATGATGGAATGCACAGTGAGATGATGAAGGGAGTACAATATACTAAAGGGGAAACAGTGTGAAGGAGGAGCAAAAGTAATGTGTTGGGGATATTTTTTTCTCTTCTGTACTTTAACTTATTTGGCAAAATACATTTTTTGTAGGAGGGAGCTGTGAGAGCTTGCGCAGGCTCAGTGTGCTTGGACTGGGCGTGCAGGGACTGAAGTGACATCATACGGAGGATCAAGGTACAGTGCGCAGAGTTGGACCAATAATATCAACCTGCAGGGACTGAAATAACCTTTCTTTTCATCAGCAAATGTGAGTAATGCAAAGTAATCATTATAAATGCTGTAATTATCTCTATTGTAATAATGTTCACTCTTCAGTCTGTGACAGAAGCTCTGGGCAAATGGTAAAAGGCAGGTACATAAGTCCCAGGTTCCTGTCGTTTGTAATTTAAAACAGACTGATCAAGAGATGCACCTGGGAGGTGCCTGTGAAAAGGCAGCTGGGATATGCAACCAGTGTCTCAGACCTGGGGAGAAGATGAGTTGCCTCCTCAGACACTCTGCTGTAGTGAGCAATAATATGTTGTAGCTCTAAGAGAGGGTCTTGCTAAATGTATTATCTAGTAGCCAGACGGCTAGGATATTGTATATATTTTGTTTTGTTTACAAGCTGGTGAATAAACTGGCTGTGGTTGTTATCCTGAAACGTCTGGACTTGAGTGGTTACTGCTGCTGTCCACCAAGGAGATAGTACCTGTTCCCCTAAATACATTACAAGTCTTTATATAGTGCAAAATCATGGGGGGAGCATGTCTTCTCTGGGAGTGTGTGTTACACACAGTAGTAAATTATATTTACAAACACATGCAAATGATTTGGTTAAGTGTGTATAAGGTTGCTGACCTCTGCATGTTATATGATCACTGACTTTACACCTACTGGGTTAAATCTTGTATAAATATCACATGCAAATAAATGGATAAAATTCTACCATACATTAAAGTATTGACACGTGACATGATGGATACTACAAGAATATGCAAACACAAATGGGAGGTTCAAACATGTCCGTATGCTTATTGCTTTTTCTGCATGGGAAAGACAGTAGGTTATAAATAGACCTATGTGGCGGAGCTTCCTTCAGTTTGGATATGGTTCATAGTCCTTTTTTACGATTATATGTATTTCTGTATCTGTAGAGAAATCTGTATGTGAAAGAACAAATAATGTATTTATGTTTCAAGGTGGTGATTGGTCTTTTTTAGGGGCTTGTAGTTAGTCAACAGCTGCAGTCAGCTGGTAGAGAAAGTGCAGAGCTGATTTTGGAAATGATAATATGTTTAACATAGTTGATTAGTGTTGTCCCAAAACCTTCAGTATGTAATTTCTTGTATATCTAGGAATGAATGTTGCCATGCCAATTTTATTTGGGGGCAATTGTGTAGGATTATTGACTTTTCTGTTTTTGTTTGGATGTAGCTTAATACACAATGATGACATTTTCAGCAGGAAAATAGAATGTAAGGTATCGTATAGGTAATAAAATTGCTATTAACTTTTCTTATTCTGTAGAGAAACTACAAAATTTGAATAGAAGATTGTTTGCATTGTGTTTTATGTCAAGTGTATAGTTACAAAAAAAAGCTTGGGGTACCAATTCTTAGCATTAAAAGCTATATACAACATTATTTGCACTCTGTTTTATGTAAGGATTTAATTAAAAGTTATTATTTATTGGTATAACATTGTCTGCACTATCTTTTCTAGTACCTATTAAAAGTTAATATTGTTTCACGGAGGGGGGCACTAAACCAATATCTTGCCTAGGGCCCTATGAGGTCTAAATCCGGCTCTGTATAGCATACAGACATCTTGTACAAAGGGAGTGCAGAGGATGAGAGATGGCTCATTTCCCTGCACAAAACAGACTTTTTGCTATTGTAAGCAGAGAAAAATAAACTAAAGGAATGAATGTTCCCAGGAGATGATCCACCTGGGACCTATCTGACACAGTCATCAACATTTTCAGATACTTTCCAGGGGTGCTTTGCTGCAGAGCAGAGGCTCCTCTAAGCACGTCGTGCAAGGTAGTGTCTAAGCAGATCTCAGTGATCTACAAAGTCATACCGATATATTTACTGAATTTGGTTAGAACACAATTTTGACACATTTTAAACAATCTTCTTCAACAAATGTTAACCTGAGAATAATAATTGCATCTTCTTTACAAAATAAGATGAATTTGCTGATATTAAGACAAAATTTGTGGGGACTGGTCTTTTCCAAATACCAGATTGATCTGTTAATTATGGACAGGTGACAACAATGGGCACAAACAAAATATGGGAAACGTTTCTTTGTTTTAAACTGTAGTTCAAAACTATTATGCCCCTCCGTTCCTATATTCTGCCTTATTATGGCTTGGTAAAGCCGTGATCGTCATCCATACCAATATGCTAAACTGCACCTAACATGACGTTAGCTGGGCTAGGACCACTACTTTATATTTCTACAACATGGTTTGAAATTAACCAGGGTGCAGACAAGTATTTTAATGCTACTTTGCAGTAGGAAAAAAAATCGGAACTGAATGAATGTGTTCAGTGCTGGGCAGGTTCTCAATTCTCTAAGACACCCAAGGCAGTCTCTTCTTTCGTCTCATTTATCACATATAGATATAGTCTTGTTGACAAGAGATTGGTAAACAACGTGTTTGTGACTCACGCTATAGCAGGCATGTAATAATCGAATTTGGTCAGGAATTCCGTCAGACTGAGAGGTTCCTTATATGATATGATTTGCAGGAGTCCTTCAACTGTGTCTGCTGGTATTTTTATTTGTCTTTTCCTGAATAGAAAACAAATGCAGAGAAAAGATGCAACATACATAATAATATTAAGCAACAAGCTACTGATAAATTAAACATGAAGGATTGTGTTACTGACTTAAAATATATATTCATAGGAATAACCATCCTGACTGGATGTTTCTCTTAAGCTGAAAAAAGCATTTCTTAATGGCAGTTGCAGTACCTCATTTAATAGTCGTATAAGCAATTTGACTGCTAGAATAATTTATAGCAAAGCAGTCTTGAAACAATTCTACTAAGGAACCCTGAGATACTTGGCTCTCCCAAACAAAATCATGGGGAGGCCTTTTCTGGCTTAGCCCTATAGTCATTGCATCAGCTTCTAGGGCTATTTATTACTATTTTTAGCATTTTTTCTTTTTAATAAAATGTACAAGCAAACTCAGGAGACAATAACTCTTTGCATGTAAGTGAAAATATCACGAAAAAAAGAACTGAATAGGACTTTTTTCACCCACACTATGGGGAAATAACCAATGTGTCCTTAATTTTGTCACAACAGCACAAAAAGTTTAAGACTAGCATGGTGCAAGATAAAAGAAAAAAGAAATAAAAAAAATGAAGCATTATCACAACCGAAACTGGGAGTTGAACTGGCCCTAAGAGTTCTAAAATAAAGGTTTTCATTCTTCGGTTTAGCTTGTCTTAAGGATAAACCATGCTCTTCCAACAAAATTAAGTGTATCCATTTTGATTCTCATTACAGAGCTGCGTGAAAATTTCAAAACTGTTCTGCCCTATTCTCTTTATTCCACATTAGGGTGTTGCAATTAGAAGGTGTCTCCAGTGGAATCAAGAAAGCAGAAAAAAATTACACATTCATCATCCCAGGTCTATTTAGACTATAAATAAAGTGGCCCAAGTGCAGAATGTGGCCAAAACAAAGTGGAATGCCAGTTTTTGGAGTTGCTAAACAAAAAACATAACTTGAAGATTGTATCACTGGAAACTCGCACCCCTGTGTAGCAGTAGTCCACAGGCACTATCCCTTCCGTTGATTGCTGCTACCTGCCCAGGCTATGAACGGTGGTGCTAGAGAAACCTTTTTGTGGGGAAGGGGCACACCATTTTTTTAAACATATATATTACTACATTAACACAGCAGTGTCATCAACAGGGTACACTTCATAGAGTATCATCGTGCTTTACTTCTACACATGCAATTACGTGTAAATGCTGATTTGCTCAGATCTTCTGAGAAGACGTATACGAATACGTGTTTTTGTTTGAACAAACTCTGCGCTTTAAGACGAAAATGCGTCCATCTCTGCATCAGGCCATTGATGACTAATGACTTAATATTTACATTTAAACATACTACATACTTTGTGACAGAACATTTTAAATAGCACTTTAGAGAAATTACCAGACTTATCAAGAAACATAAGTGTGTGCTCCAGAGTGAATGGCCAGTTCGCTTGATTAACAAAATGTGTACAAGTGACCTGCATGGGCTTCTTATTGTAAATATTTTTTATTGGTTTCTCATTAATTTTTTCAGTCCAATGGCGCTCCTTTCATTGTATTGTTGATATTGGGCTAACTTTTAGGGATTGGAACCTCTAAGATAGTACGGTCATTTTGAGAAATTAGTTGTTGACCCTTGGAGGAGTATAAGCACATAAGAGCCAACTCTTTGTATCATAGTTCGGTAAATGTGGTTGCAAAACAACCTCTATCCGTTACCAACAGCATCAGCCTGAATATTGTCACTTACATGTGTGACCAAATTGAACAAAGATAGTGATAGAATGGTCCATTGTTTAGCCAGCTTCAACTATGAATTTGTAAAATTGATTTTACTTATTTAGCTAATCAACATATGTAGAATATCAGGTAGCTTATATCCTATTGATTTATTGCAATGTTTATAGATATAAGTGATTGTTAAGATGCCTTTTCCCACTGGACGAAAATTTTCGGTTACTTATAGTATAACAGATTATGTAATATGTGTCTGTGGCATTATTTGATAATTACTTTGCAAAATGGATGATTGTCTCTGGTTTGAAGCTTCCATCCAAGTGAACATGAAGTTCAACCTAAAGAAAGAGAGAAATAACAAATATAAAAGTCACATTGACACTTTATAATTCACCAACTAGACAAGATTGTGGAAGACCATACTTCATCAATTCATTTTTTTAGCTGCGTTATGGTGGAAATAAAACGGCTCAGGGAGGACAGAAACCTCCCGTGTTTGTAGAAAAGCAGAATTTTTAAGCAGGTTGATGGGAGGGGTTTAGCAGATTTAGGGCATTCATTTAAGCTTATAATGGAAAAAATGCATCATATCCATCATTGCTTTGTTAAATTAAGCATAATTGCACAATATACTCTTGTACTAAGAAATATTTTGTTGTGTTCATATAGTATACTGTAATTTGTGTTGTAACTGATAGTCAAGGTTGTGCATGATTCCACTTCTTGGAAGGACAATGTTTGTGAAAACATTCTGTTCTTGAGTAATACTGTCCAAATGACACACATCTTTTATCAGCTTAGCAGGTAAGAGAATGTAATATTTTAGATTGGCTGGGTGACGAAGCTCTATGGCAATCTCTCAATGTGAATGGCCATTCTTATCAATTAATGTTGATGTCACACAAGTTGTTAATTCTGGCTATGTCCTAACCTTGTTACTCTATAAACAGGTATCCTAAAATTACACTTTAGAGTTGTAATCTTGCAGTTTATAGACAATTGCAATAAAGTTCTCTAAATTTACGCTACCCGTTTTTGGCTTATGAATAAAATATTCAAAAAATACTTATATTTTAGGGGTGTATCCGTGGGTCACCTCATTCAAATCTTTCTTCCATGAAAAATATAAAAACCTAACATAGTATAATACTGTAACAGCAAATAAAATCATGTAGTGAATATGAGGTTAATCAACTTCAATCCATATATACATGGTGTTAAGAAGATAAGATTGATTATCATTTCTTGTGTTAACATATGTATTGCTTTATTGTATGACACATCTATGTGACTGCAGTCAACAGCGCTGAAACACCCCTATACATATATATCTCATTTAACTTTAGGGAAAATTGTGTGACTCCTATAGGGGGTTTAGCAGCAGTTGATTGTTGCGCAATTCACCCCTCTTACATACCATTTATTCTATTTACACCCGCAATTTATGGAGTAGACGCAAGGCTTGAATTTTACCCCATCTCGGGGTGGACTACGGGTGATGTAATAAATAGCTGTACACAATCATTTAAGCCATAAATTAGGTTAAATTCAGCAAAACGGAAAATGCTATTTTATCGAACAGGGTAGTGTTAATGAAGTAGAAGGTTGCTGTGACCTTTACATTCTGAACAGTGCACCCCTGGACATTTTTCCACCTATGCGCACAGCTATGCTCACTTGTAGGTTATAGAGGGACCTCTTGAGTAGATGTGGACTTTGATGAGCTGGGTGGACCATGTAGGCACACTGGTACAAAACCAAGGCATTTTTACTATGCACTTCATAAAATCACCTCCAGTGTCATTTGCACTATATATGTGTAACAAAAAACAAAAAAAAGTGCTTCCTCAATCAGAAGTGAACACAATAAAAAAAAAAAAAAAAAAAAAGGGGTGCATACTTGAGAATTGCCTATTGTTCTGCCTTCACTACTATTTGCTACCTTCCCTCAGTTCCCTTCCCTCTGCCACATAAGTATTATTCGAGGCAGCAGATCAGGAACATTGGAAGGAAGCAGTTTGACAGTGAAGAAAGGGCAATAATTGGGACGACTCTCAAACAACGTGACTCTGAATTTGTATGCAGGGCGCATACTTTTCTTATATTGTATAGATCCCAATTGTTTGCTGGAGAATTCAAATGACCTCTATCTAGTGAGTTTGTCTCATTCACTACAGCAGATCTTGGTAGCTAACTGACAAGAGTTCAGTAACCTTTGATACAATTTAAAAACCATTTGATACATTACAGAAACAGTTAATCAGACATGTAATTGTGGACTGCTCAATATCTCAATTCACAAATACCCGCAATGTATTGTGGGAGTGACTGGTGTGTGATGTTCTCAGGAGTGATGGGAAATCTTGTTCATTTTGGAGATTAGTTCAATATGATCTAGTTCACTCGAAAGATTAGTTCAGTAAGATCAGCTAGTTTACTGGCTCTGGAACACTGCTGAGCGAAAAGTGATTGGAGACATAGATCTAGTATTACACATACAGTAGACATGTCTACTACAAATTCACTGGATGAGCTATAGTCCTGTTAAAATGATTAGATATCTAATATATAAATGTCTAGTGGCGTGTGTTAGTCTGTCTGTGTGTGGAAAAAATAAAACCAAGCTGCAGCGCCACCTGCTGGGCGGAGTTATACACTGACCTACTAAATTCTTAGTGTGTGTGGAAAAAAAAATTCAGAAAGGGCTGAAATTTGGTATACTAAGATGTTTTTAATTTGTTAATTTAATTTGTTAATTGTTAAAAGTGTTTATAAAGATTTAAAAAAAATATATATATATTTCTTGAAGGAGAAGTGACAGTTGGGAGTGGTTTGTGGTTGCCGGGGGTGACAGTGGGGAGTGGTTGGTGGTTGAGGCCTGGGCTATGGCCCAAATGCATGACAAGAACCTTTTTAACACCTTAAGTAGCTTGATTTGACTAGAATGCATGAGTATCATGCACGGGTTAACTTGTATTTAATATGTCTGATCATTTTTAATATTTTGAAAAGAGAAAATCACTTATACAACAAACTAGTAGTGATATGTTGAGCTCTGCAAAGTTAGTTACATTTTTATTTTGCTTTACTTCAATAATATGCAAATGAAAAAGAACCAAATTCAGAGTATTATAATAGTGTCACTTTTTTTGTTTTTAAAATGCAGTAATTAGAAAAAGAAAAGAATTAACTTTTCCACTTTATCTCTTGAAGGTTTAATACATCTCCCCCTATTATTATTATCACCATTTATTTATATAGCGTCACTAATTCCGCAACGCTGTACAGAGAACTCGCTCACATCGGTCTCTGCCCCATTGGGGCTTACAGTCTAAATTCCCTAAAACACACACAGATACAGACAGAGACTAGGGTCAATTTGATAGCAGCCAATTAACCTACCAGTATGTTTTTGAAGTGTGGGAGGAAACCGGAGCACCCGGAGGAAACCCACACAAACATGGAGAGAACATACAAACGCCTCACAGAATATGGTGGAGTAAACAGAACTACAGTATATAGCATGCAGCCCTCAGCACTGTGTCTTGAACTGACAGGGAAGGTATCCTGTAACTTGTGAGCTAAATGAACTAGA
Source organism: Mixophyes fleayi (assembly GCF_038048845.1). Lineage (NCBI taxonomy): Eukaryota > Metazoa > Chordata > Amphibia > Anura > Limnodynastidae > Mixophyes > Mixophyes fleayi. The sequence continues at coordinate 153,355,740 of NC_134407.1, read as the reverse complement.
TGATCTAAATGAATTAGTGAACTACTGAGCTAGGAGAATGGCTCATAACCATATAGTTCAGTGACCAGCTCTGCAGAGTCCCACACAATTTCATAGCAGCGCCACCTATGGTAGATTAGAGGTATTGACTAATGAGTATTATATGAGAGAGCTGAATAGCAGTGCTGCTGTAGTAGCATATATAGCACCGATGAGGAGTCTAGGGGGAGGGGATTTCAGGACCCAGTACCAAAGCCATCATCAAGACTAATAGGACAGTGACTTTATCACAAAAATGTGAGTAGCATGAACATAGACACTCACACATAAACTTTAGCTAGTCAGTGCAATTTCAGAGGTTTTCTTCTTTTATTTTATTAAATTTGTATTTCATGGACTGTGTTGTGCTTTCTACTTTCCTTTAACAGCATTAGGAACTAAAGATCCAGTGTGAGACAGTGAGGGAGCCTGCTGGATTTGCCATGCTTTATCTTTGTCTAAGTCCTCCCACATGTTTTAGCTCCTGATGAACTACCTTGTTTCATTTTGAACTAATCATTCATGAACTACCAATCACTAGTTTTCCGCTAGTAACAGAGATGATTCTGGAGCGACCACACTACAAGAGGGCTCAAATTGAGCACACAGTCTGAGGGACTGTTCTGCTGGTTACTGCATGTTTCTACAAAGAAGGGGATCCAATATCATTCCTATTTTTTACTAGCATTAAAAAACCCAACAAGTAAATAAATGCATGTATTTTTTGACAAAAGTGGATAAGGGCAACAGAAAAATGTAATTCACAAACACTTTTGCTGTGAATTTGGGGGAATATAAATAAAAAAGAAAAAAAAAAGTGTGTTGATTTCACTTTTTTCAGAAAGGGTTAGAGAATATACTTATGACAGTTCTGTATTTGCTACGGTGAATATAATGCAGCTGTGTAAGGCCTATTACCCACTGGTAATTAATTATATGATGTGCCCGATCTTAGTTAATATAAGTGCAACACAAATAAAAATAATATTAATTCTGTTATATGTGTTCATACCCCTGTATTTGTGTGTTTTTGCGTTGCAGCATGTTTTTCTTTTTGGATGTTGCTCGTTCCATTTTAGTCAAACTATGTCACTGCAGTTGAAAAAGTCTGTTAATCTCTTTAGGAGCACATTAACTATATACCCATTAGGTGTTGACACGAGATGTCACACCATCACTGTGCTGTATGTTCCCAATTTTTCTCAATGGTCCATCTATATCACTGGTTGTGCTAGAGGTAGAAAAACTCTATTGAAATTAATAGACCATATAAATGAGTGGGCCATACACATGAATGGAGCTTACAGCATCGGAATTTGTTTTTCCCCCCACATCAATAGAGATTAAAGTAATCTCCTGATATGTGATCAAAAGGATCCAGCCACAGGAAGGGCTGGATCCTCTTGATCACATATCAAGAGATTACTTTAATCATATTGAATTTGGTGTCAAATAGTGAGTGATTTTGCCTTATGGCCATCAGTATGTCTTTGATCATCCTGAGTTTGTTGATACATTCTTCTGCATTCACTTTGGGTTATCTACCAGCTTGAAGTAACTCATACTTGTCCTAACTCCCGGAAAATGTCCAGGAGACTCTCGAATTCCAGGTAGGTCTCCACGCCCGTGGCAAAATAAGGCTTTTGCCGCGCCCTGCCCCTCTCTGCCCTCACACTTCACCTCCCCTCCAGGATCTCCCAATGGCGAAGAATGAAAAGCTGAAGTAACTGTCTGACCAGTGTTTTTCACTGGTTCACCATGTTCACAGACACGCAAATCCTCAAAAAACAAAATACCTGTCCTAACCCTGTCCTTGGTGTGATGATATGCCCCCACCGTGTAATTTTCTACTACCTTTGCAAATTTGTAACGGTTTTATAATGGTCAGAAGATTATGTACGAGGTAGGGCACAGATTAGATTGCAGCCTTCTCTAACTGCCGTCTGCAAGCAACATGATGATATATCTACTAGCACGTTTGCATTTGTTATCATGGGTTATTCCTCACCCTTTTTTGATCAGTATTGAACATAAGTAAACAAATGTTAACACCGCATTCAACAAAGGAGCATTTGGATAGTTCTCAGGAAGGGACTAATTGTACAGCTGTGATAATCCCAAATTCAGCAGTGGCCTTATCACTGTACAGACTATATTACTTCACAGCACATTCCGCATGAGTTAGCAAGATAAAGCTGTATTGACACCACATAGTATGCTTCACTATGACATCACTGAATTTGTATTCATTTGGGTGGTACGAAGCACACATTTTGTAACAAACGATCCTAGTTACATGTAAATACCAAGTGAGCCTGCAATAATGTATTCGTCTTTATTCTTTTTTGTTCTTTAATCACATTAAACAGATTTTGTAAGAGATATAAAAGTGGTATATAACTGCAGTGGCTATCAATGGCATTTTCTCCTCCAGTGAATGAGTAAAATGGGATCGCCTCCGGTTTTTATAAGGTGATAAAATTACGGTTATTGAGTGTGCTGTTGAAGTTCTATAGCACATTATACAGGTTTCCAGCAGTCAGAGGACTTGCTGAAACTTACAAAATACATTGTGTTTTCTCTCTATCTTTCATCTTCCTTATTAACAGTACCTTTATAGGAGTAGATTCTTCATTTTCATGGGGATACTACCCAAGCTGCTCTTTGGATACAGTTGTAATCAATTCGGGAAGCACCATGTGATATATCCCAGGGAAATGAAATTAAGCAACTCTTAAAAAAAATATTTGACTTCATGGCTGAGATACACAAACCAATGAAGTAGAAGTTGCAGGAGGACAAACAAACAAATTAGTCATTTAACGTGGTCGTTCACTTTGCACTAGATCCCTTCTTGAGAAACTCCCACGTACTAATAAGGTGAAATGTTATTCTTTAGGACCCTCACGGATGTCTCATTCCAGCAGTCAGACCAAACCATGCTCTCTGGTGCCTGGGACGTAAATCAATTTATATAAGGTCACAAGGAGTTGGAGCTGAGATTTGAACCATAAACGTCAGTAAGTCTCTTGGGGCAACTAAATGCACTTAACCACAAACAAATGTATTGACTAGAATATCATAACAAAAACAATAAATCTGCACAAGTGGTAAATTTGTATATTTTGGATATATTTTTATATATAATATTTGACAACTGTAAAGTATTCATATTCTTATTACTGTAACCTAGTGATAGACAACAGACAGCCCTCGGACCCTTTAACTGCAACCTCCAGCTCCTTCCTGCTTTATTGTTAGATATTGATTAAATGTATTGTTACTGAGATTAAAAGGTTAGAGGGCCGCTCCATGCAGCCCTTGAAGTGTATCAGCTTACATCACTGCTGCAACCTGTATAGTGAGAGACTGACAATTAAGGATCACTTAAATGGGGAGGAGTGTACCACACCTCTGGATTCAGAGCACATACATCTGCCAGGACATAACATGCTATGTTTGGATGTGACTTTACATTAAATAGGATTAGTAATTTAATGCAGAGACACATTATTTTTCAACACGTTATCAGATTTATTAATAGCCCTTGAATTTATTTATGAATTGCTACAAATCTTTATTAATACTCTAGCTTTATTAAATGTACACCTATCAGGAATATAATGCTTTACAATCTTGTCTGGTTTACCACCGAATAACTTCATATTGTAACATAATGAGGGTAGCACGGTGGCTTAGTGGTTAGCACTTTTGCCTCATAGCACTGAGGTCAGGTAAGTTTTATTCCTGAACATGGCCTAATCTGTGTGGAGTTTGTATGTTCTCCCTGTGATTGCGTGGGTTTCCTCTAGGTGCTAAATTGACGTGCGTGTGTGTGTGTTTGTACGTGTGGGTGTTTAGACTGTAAGCTCCAATGGGGCAGGAACTAATGAGAGCGAGTTCTCTGTACAGTGCTGCAGAATTAGTGGCGCAATATAGCTGATGAGGAGGAGTAAAAAAGAAATTTAATTTCAATGTTAACTGTGGTCATTCTAATGTTACTCTAATGTTATAAGGCAGATATGTCCAAAGATGCGTGCAAGAGTGTTAAGCGAGGTACACACTACAGGTTTTTCACGCGATAGATCCGATATTGCATTAATGTGTAAGGTACCATAATCCTATTTTAACTTACCAAAACATATTGTATCATTTCATTTGATTTTACTTACTAAAAATCTCTATAAATGACGGAATGATGTTGGGCAAATTCTGCAGTGTGTATGCACTTACGATCAGGATCTCCACAGAGTTTACAGAGTCATGATCTTTTCAGCCAATGGTTGTGACAGATGAAACTACTCTAACCTCCTCACTTGACCTCTCCTAGTGGATTGAATCATCTACTCATACGGATGGCCACTGCCTTGATCTTGTTTTCTCTAGACTATGCTCAGTTTCTAATTTTCTTAAACACACCCTTCCCCCTCTCGGATCATCACCTTATCAGCTACTCACTCACCCCCACTGCTCTAACCTCTCTACTGTCTAACTCTACCAAGCCTCCTCATACCCGCAGAAATCTGAATTCTATTAATCTTCAACAATTTTCCACCTCTCTCCAACACCTTCTCTCCCCTATCTCTACATTCTCATACCCTGAGATGGCAGTACCTCATTTTCACCTAACCTAACCAACAGCCCTTGATCAAGTGGCTCCAGGGACACTACACGTCGACTTCGATGTCAACCGCGGCACACTAAAGCAACACGAAATCTTTAAAAACTGTCCCGTAAAGCAGAATGTCACTGGCGTAAATCTCGCACCTCTAATGACTTCTTCACATATACTTCTATCTACCACTCCTATCAAAATGCTCTGGACACTGCAAAACAAACATACTTCCAATCTCTTATCTATGCTCAGGCTTCTAACCCCAAACGCCTTTTCAATACATTTAAATATCTTCTCAATCCTCCCACCCCAAACCCTCCATCTACTATCAGTGCTCAGGATCTTGCTTCCTACTTCAAGGACAAGATCAGACTAGAAATGGTATCCTCTTCCTCGACAAGTAATCAGCTCAATTCCTTCCCACTACCTTCCGACACCCTCTCTTCATTTGACTCCACAAATGAAGAGGAAATCTTCTTATCTTCCTACTCTACCTCCTGTCCTCTTGATCCTATTCCCTCGCAAATTGGTTTCTTCTGTGCTCATTTGACCTCTAACTCAAATCTGTAATCTCTCACTCTCTACTGGCATCTTGCCATCCCTATACAAGCATGCAGTGATTACTCCTATTCTAAAAAAACAAAACTCCAACCCAAACCCTCTCTCAAATTACCGTCCCATCTCTCAGCTCCCTTGCCCCTCCAAGCTTCTAGAGAGACTTGCCTACACTCGCCTCACACGCTTTCTTTCCGCTAACAACCTGTTGGATCCTCTTCAGTCTGGCTTTCGTTCTCAACACTCCACAGAGACTGCGTTGACCAAGGTTGTCAATGATCTGATCACTGCTAAAACTGAACGCCATTACTCTCTCCTAATTCTCCTGGATCTCTCGGCTGCATTTGACACCGTTGACCACTCTCTTCTCATACAAACACTGCAATCCCTAGGTCTTCAAGACACTGTTCTATCCTGGTTCTCATCCTACCTCTCTAATCGCTCTTTCACATGTTAATTTCTCTGGAGCCACCTCTGCTCAGCTTCCCCTATCAGTTGGAGTACCACAAGGCTCAGTGCTAGGCCCTCTGCTGTTCTCTATCTATAACGCTTCTCTTGGAAATCTAATAAGTTCCTTTGGTTTTCAGTATCATCTCTATACGGATGATACCCAAATCTATCTCTCCTCTCCTGATCTCTCGACATCTGTGTTGTCCCGTGTAACTGACTGTCTTTCTGCCATATCATCTTGGATGTCCTCTCGCCAACTCAAACTTAATCTTTCTAAAACAGAGTTAATAATATTCCCACCCACCAACAAGAGCATACCTGACATTTCTATCTGTGTTGATAACATGACCATAAATCCCACCCCACAAGCTCGCTGCCTAGGTGTAATCCTTGACTCACACCTATCCTTTGTTCCCCACATTGACTCTTTATCTAAATCCTGCTACATACATCTAAAGAACATTTCCAGAATCCGCACATATCTCACGCAAGCCACTGCAAAAACCTTAATTCATGCACTTATCTCCCGCATTGACTATTGCAATTCCCTCCTTACTGGTCTTCCCAAAAACAGACTCAAATCCCTACAATCTATTTTGCACGCTGCGGCAAGACTGCTTTTCCTTGCAAATCGTTATTCCTCTGTTAAATCACTCTGTATGTCTCTACACTGGCTGCCTGTTTTGTACCGAATCCAATATTAAATACTTTTACTAACCTACAAGGCCATCAACAAAGCTGCACCAACATACATCTCCTCTCGTCTCAAAATATCTCCCAACTCGGCAACTCCGTTCTACACAAGATCTGCGTCTCTCATCCACCCTCATTACATCCTCCCATTCCCGCTTACAGGACTTTTTTCGGGCTGCACCCACTCTATGGAACTCTCTCCCTCGCACAATAAGACTCTCCTCTACCTTTGCAGTCTGGCTGGGCCAAAATGCAAAATGTAGACTTAACCTCATGTGTCAATCTCCCATTGTCCCATAGATTGTAAGCTTGCGAGCAGGGCCTTCTCACCTCTTTGTCTGTTTTACCCAGTTTGTTTATTTGTTTATTATGTTTGTCCCCAATTGTAAAGCGCTACGAAATATGTTGGCGCTATATAAATAAATGATGATGATGAAGATCACAGATCTGAAGGTAAATCGTGTGAATTAGCCTACTCATCGGGACCTTCAGTCGTTGGTAAAATTGTTATAAGATATCACATCGGAAGAAATTTCCTGCATTGTGTACCCACCTTAAGTCTTACAGTGTGATGTAGAGACACAACGGCTTTTTTTAATGAGATGAGTTTTACGGCTTTGGCAAAATTTCTCTTTGCACTTTTTTTTTTATTACATCCCAATCGTACATGGATAAATGTATGTAGTCATCTGCAGCAAAGTAGAATTGACATTTCAAAATGAAGTCCACTTGTTTATTTTACTGATAACCCATACAGCTATATTTGTTAGAAATAAAAGTACAAATAAGTAAGAGGCACTCAAAAGGACTTGAAATATGTGACCAAGAGAGAAGAAATCAGCCTTATGTTCAGCTTGTTTGTGTATTTAGCAGCTCTCAGCAAGGAGTGCACACAGGCATCTATCTTATCTCACCTTGTAGGGTCACATTTCAGCAAACACACAAAAAGTAAAGAAGCACTCACTGGAGTGCTTCTTTACAAATTTTAAGAAAAAATTAAAATTGTATTACATTTTTGCAGTCACATTGTCAAAGAGATAGTTGATTGTGTAACATTAAATATAGGTTTCACTGCTATTCATATTTTAAGTCACTCTTTTTCAGATGTAAAGAATGAGTGGGAAAATTGCCTGAAAGCACCACCCTCCAAATGAGAGTTCGATGAGAATCATTAGCCTGGAGGGCAAGCAATACGCTTGTCATTTTTCTTAATCCATGAATTTCCAAAACATTACCACTATTCACATGTTTTTAACCCACTGCAAAGACAATTGAGCGCAATTACTTTATTATTTTGCTGGATATTTAAAGGGATAGGATATTCCCTTATAGTAATAGCTGCTCTTGCCTTTATTGGAGTTGAGCGTTACCTGCATTCATTATTTTTGATGCTAGTAAGCACCTAATGAATGGTGGTTGGTGGTATACCTGTAGTTAAGCAAGTCATAATAACCATCCATTGTCTACTTCCAAACATCACACCACTGTTAGTAAAGCATCAGGCGCAGCTTTGGTGGCAATGTCTACTGAACTGAGGGTTCCTCGGCATGAGAACCGCAGTCCTACTAGCAAAATAGAATGTGCTTCACTGGTAAAAAGGAATAACCAGTTTTTTTCTTTATCATCACTGTTCATGAAGACTTCATATGTTAAAGAATCTCAGTGTCAGTGTATTTAGAAACTTCCCAGCTATGAGAATATCCTGATTTTGTCCCTCCCAGCATGCTCTCCTTATAAGAGCAAGTATAATTAAATACAAATTGCAGCATCATTACACTCCTGCCATCTACCACTCAGGTCCCTGTACACAAAAGGTAGAACCATTTAAACTAATATGATTGTCAAATACAAAAACAGAAGAAACTCCTAGCAGCTCCTTTGTATTTGCTGACAGCAGCTAAGCAGAGAGAGCAAAACGCATGAGAAGTCATCTATTGTGTGGCCTAGCCTGCATCTTTTATAAAGAGAGGAAAGCAAAGCGTGGAAGCAGGTTAAATCTTTGAGTATAGCATATTCATAGTTTAAAGCTGAGAAGATGAGCAGGTTTTTATATAATGGAAAAACAAACTGCGAATGACATATAGGTCAGTTAAGCTGAGCTTCTTGAAGAGTTCATATCCATTGTTGCATGAATGAAACTGCATGAATAATATATATATATATATCTATATCTCTGGTGAAGAACAAGTGAGGAAAGGGGTGTGCGGGATGGGGTCCAAAATGACGCATTTCTGGGCGGACCATGTTATTGAGGCCACCACCCCACCCGCTTCACTAGGAAGAATGGCCTGCACTCCCGTAAGTTCGGAAGACCTACCTGGAATTCGAGAGTGTCCCAGACATTTTGGGAGAGTGGAAAAGAATGTGCAAAATAACCAATTGAGACCTTCAGCACAATTTTTTTAGCAGACACAAAAGTTGAACTTTAGTTTTCATGTGGGTTATTCTTCCCCTTTTTTTTGTTTGATACTGCAAAACTAAATGGACAGTGTTGAAATAGTTTACATTAAGCTTATAATGAAGTTAGATTTTAAGTTGACTTTCCCATGAATTGCATAATACACAATATATTGTTATACTAAGCATTATTCAGATAGATATAGATACAACATAAATAGAGGAATATACTATGTATCTGATAGTCAAGGATATGCAGGATTGTACTGCAAATTATGGTGTTTTCTCCTGGCTTGATTAGCTGTATGTTTTTTTATATCAACTCAATAACGTTTATTTGGCCATGTATTATATTTGTTTGAATGATGTTACTTATAAATGTTTGTCAGACACTACACTCCAACACTTGACGATTTGCGCTACTGCAAACTTTCTCTTTACGATATCGGATTTCCAAGACAAAGGGCAATTAACCAGCAGCCATTTTGTAAGCTGAACCAGTAATACAATCAATAAACCAGCCTTTCCATTCACTAGAAACGAGTGACATTATTGAGGCATTATATTGTATCTGTCACATAATAACTGGATGTAATCGGAATGTCGGCTTTCAAAATGTCGACACCACAACATGTACCTGCTCATAATGTCAACACTTAAAATAAACAAATGTAAAAAAGGTCAATAAATGTAAAAATAAAACAAACAAAAAAAAGAAAACGGGGTGTCCCCCCTCCCAAACCGCTTAACCAACCCTAGTGCTGCCAGCCATGCCTGGTAGACTTTAAGTAATGGTGTACTAAGGAGATATACAGATATGAAAAGGACACATTAAATTTGAGGGTGTATGTATAAAGTATCATCTCTGTAATATAATTACAACAGGTTTGTGTTACAGAACTATAGCTGGGCTAAACTAAAAGGGTTGTCATTGGAAGAGATAAGGTGGAAACCTTCCTAAGGAGTGTGTTTATTCCAGGATAATGAAAGGTGATACATTTCACAGACATGTCTCCTTCAACAGATGATTAACAATTACAAGTATTCAGCGAACATGGAGTGAGAGCAAAATATTTATACAATAGTACATATCCATATAAAATAAGTTTTAATATATACATTGCATCATAGTGTAAGAAAAATTACTTTTAATTTGATAAAAGTATATGCATAGAAATATAGATAACTGAAATTATATATATATTCCAGATGAGATAGCACTCCAGGATTTTTTACCAGGTAAATGTAGCAACAAAAAAAAGATGTTTATTCCATTGTTTGTTTCCTCAAGTACATCATGTGAATACCAAACAGATACAACATATATATAGTGAGAAAACTAATCAACACACCATACACCTGCATTCAATGTGATTTATACTGCCAGTTCAGCATATGTCTGCTAGACCATGCCATCAAGCAATGCAACGGAAAACCCCTCGCACAGACCAAAACAATATCCCACCAGTCCACTGTCTCGGTTCAAGTAGCCACAGCTTGTTTTATTTAGCAGCATTCAAAAATAACCAAAAGTCCTGTGCAGCTGTAACTAATAAAATAATGAATACCCTCTCTAAAGTGGAGGTATATCTCTCTCACACACACATATAAAATAAAAGAACTGATGGTAACAAATTGCATTGTCTCTCAGGAGGCCACTGACTTGTTCCCCGGGTGGTGAGAGACTGAGGAAACAGCCTCACAGCTTTTTTAATCAGCTCACCTTACAGGTGCAACTCCTGATTAGCCTAATGTATGGAGCCCACCCATCTCTCTCCATGCATAACCCCAGGGAAAATTACACCGACTGACGCCAGACCAGTTTTTAAACTTCCTATTCAAATACACACACTCTCCCTTGGATCTTAAAATACTTAAGACAGAAACCTAGTACATACATTACTGCCCTCACCAATTTCACCAGTGCTCCTGTAAAATTTATATATATATATATATATATATATATATATATATATATATATATATAT